>NW_028288553.1:900000-1105000 GCF_059628265.1 Tinamus guttatus | reverse complement strand
AAGAAATCCTGGCTTTGCACCCTCAAGAGAAGCTCTGCTGCTACACAAAATGCACATTGGAAATACATAAGCACAATGTGAAAAAGGCTTCTCCTAGTGAAGAGCATGCCGAAAAATAAGCTGCTTCCCATCAGCAAGTACATTCTTTATCTTTAGTGTAACATTTATAAAGCTTGTTCAGGAAAAAAATGTGTTAAATCTTTCATCAGGCTACAGACACTTTATTTGGAGTCTTCACAGAAACCTAAAGTAGTGCCATAAGGTGCCTGGAATATTAGCCAAGATAAAACCTTCAGGGCCATGCACGCTACTGTTTTCAAATCTGTTCTTTCATCTGATGTGCCAGTCGAAATTACTTCTGCAACATGGTCAGAACCAACCTGGATGGATTTATAATGCCTCAAATTGCTATGGGCATATTTTTGTGAATCGCCTAGAGACAAACAGATAATTCTCTTTAGATTGTGCAAATTGCTAATTCTTATGCATGTCATGTGTTTTCCGAGTGGCATGTTTAGACAAGAAAATTGCAGAATATTCCTGATGTCACCAGAGCTCTGCGCTTAGAAAGCCACAGCAGTGCAGGACAGTATCCTTTAATAGATCTTATTATAGATATTACAAGTTATTTTAAATCCAACTTAGACAACACTTGTTACCTTCTCGCAATACATGATTATCTGTGTCAGAATCCATTGATAATGAGCAGATGTCAATAATATCAATGCAATGTAACTACCTGTCTGAGCAAAGGAAGAAGAACTGAGCCTTTTATTTGCTCTGTTTAGGCAACCTTAGTAAAAAGTGCTAAGTGTCATCTTTTGAGTCAATATGTCAAGTCGTGTTTCATGAAATCTTATCTCTGCCTGTTAGCATTATTATCCTCAACACACACACAAAAGACTCAAGGACTTGCCTGCCAGCTTGTTCTCCTGTTAGAACAAAGCTTACGGCATCATTGCAAGAAACTCCTTGACGTGCCCACCCTTCTTCCAATTTTTAAAACTGTTGGCCAACTTCAACCCAATTTGCCAGAGATTTTGAAGATAATTAAGTTCCTGCAAGCTTTCTGAAAAAGAAGGCGGCCAGTTGGTGCAGACCCAAGAAGCCAGGCAGAAAGGCTGCAGCGCGTGATCACACCTCGCTCGAGAGTGGCAACCGCGCGCAGGAGAGGAATCTCACAAGGACTCCGACTACGGGAAAAGCATCCGTTAGAGCTTTCAATTAACTCTCTATGGGAAACCAGGCTTTGATAAGGTTTTTGCTAGTATTTATTTTACTACATATCACTCAGATTCAGAAATGCCAGCTTTTAACTAATATATAAATTATCCTCATCCTTGGAGGCAACAGGGACATCATGTATTGTGTGTATCAGAATGCACCGTTATAGCTTCAGGGCATCATTTTAGATGAAAATGTAATATATATAAAAACAAAAAATCCATTTGTATTCTGAGCAGGCTTGGATTTTGAAGTGGCTCTGTACATGTGGAGAAGCTGGCAATCACCCACCACAGAATTTGTAGCTTATATAGAATACACAGATTTAATCCTATGGCTGGCCATAAACTAAGTGTTTAATGCCTGGCTGTGACACATTCTTCTTTAATGACTTTAGGTAAATGATCTTCCCTCTATTTTGTTACCTGTGATGGTCAATGGGGAAAAAAAAAAAAAATATTCCCCTTTTCTCTGGACTTCCACTCGTTTATTTGTGTTATACTGTCTTATGTATGGACTGATGCTGTGATATCTCTTTTCCTTTGAAGAGTACCAACAGTACTCTTCCTTTGAAGAGTACCAACAGTAGCAACGACTCTAACTACTTATGGAACTTTAGCTTTTTTTTTTTTCCTCCTAATTCCAAAAAATTCAAGTGCAAATACAACATATTTTTTTTTCTAAAGCATTTTAAGGAGAATTTTGTTTTGTTACTTTAAATCCTTGGTCACAGGCAATGAACACAGTGCCAGGGGCTCCAGCAGTGCCCCTACAAAGACTGTCAGCTTAACAAAGCAGTAGCTTTTGGGCCCTTCAGAAGGTGCAAGAAATCAAATAGTTGCTTTTCTTTATTGGAAGGGATACATGATGAGTATACTTGTCTTAGTCTATGTTACACACGGTGCTTAGTTTACATTATTGTATTTTGCAAGGTGAGTATCACATTATCAGCTACTTACTAGTCACTGAAAATGCCCTTTAGAGTTCATCGTTGCCATAAACGGCATTGCACGAGGCAAAGTGGAAGTAATTTTTTCAAAGGGAAGCAAAACCGACAATGCTAAAATAGCCTCGCTCTGTCCCAGTGGGATGCGAAGATCACCAATGGCTGCGACTCAGTGAACACAGGTAACCACGGGCAAACCACATCGCGGAGCTGCTCCATCAGATCTGCAAGAGTTAACGAACGTCGCGAGGAGACCAGATCTCTCTTCCAAACACCTCATCGAGAGCTGCCTCTTCTTAACAGATGTAAAGGCAGGGCCCAAAGCAGGAGCAGGCAGAAACAGATGGTGCCTGCAGGCAGCTCTGCTGTGCGCGCTCGGGGCCAGGCGGAGGGAGGCGCGCGGCGCTTTGGGCAGCAGGTAACAACCCTGCTGTCACAGCAGCACTAGGGCCACTCCCGAAACAAGGGGCCTCCTGCACACAGGGCTGCCACCACGGGCCTTGCCAGCCGGGAAGGAAATCACACTCCCCCTTCCAAAAGATTTGCTTTTTGAAGTTTTTGTTTGCAAATAAAGCAGAAAGAGGTATGCAAAGAGAAGTGTTTTACCTTAAGAAAATTTTACCTTCAGTGCAAAAGCACAAAGTGACCAGAGGAAGCATGCTTTCTTTCTCTGCTCTATACACAACACGAATAACCTCATAAAAGCAGCCAGTGCTTTCTCTTTCTCCAGAATACCAGCACCAGCAATAAATCTGCATTGCCTCCAACCTTGAACGCTGCCAAGGTGTGTGCCACAGAGAACATTTTTACGAGCCAGTCTTTGGCTGCCAGGATTTTGCCTTCATAAAGAAGAGATTTTAGACCATTCTGTCTATTTATTTTGTGTAGCGGAATCAAGGTCAATAAACCATGGAGAAATTCACTCTACCTTATTCCAGTTCGCACTTTTGTCATCCACGCTTTACTGAGTACCCGAATGAATTTTTAATATCATGCCACAAAATGCTTTGGTCTTCTATCATATGCTGGGACTCTATAAATCTGATAACACTTGGGAGTTCTCAAATATACTCAGCACTGAAGAAACAGCTTTAAAGTTTAGTCATTCTGATGAAATGTAAGAGCTTATATCAGTGACAAGTTGACAGAAAAAGCTGTTTTCCTTTCCATTTCACAGACTTCCACGTATGAACGCCATGAAACATGTCAGGACTTTCTCCGAGTCTATGAAGACAGAGATGGCATCTGCTCCCAGTGGGGAGCCCTTCTAACCAGTAATACTGTAGAATTTCATGAGTCTGAAAACTGATTGACAGCCAAAGGAAGGGTAGGGAGGAGGTGTTTACTATATTTCATGTGAGAGCATCAATTGCTTGTCTTGGCACATGATGTATATTGTTATAGCATACAACACCACTTTCAACTTTTTTTTTAAAGCAAAATGTATTCGTGTTGACTGAACAGGTTTATAATTTCCCATTATTGGGAAAAATACACTTCTTAACTGGGCATTAATCCTACAGCTGCACCACTACAGAAGCAGGTAACCAGGCAGAAGGCAAGAGCCCCAAGGCTTTAGCCCACATGGACAGACCAATTTCAGCAGCAGACAGAGCTACATTAGCTTTTTATGCCTCCCCCCACAAGTTACCCTACCTTCTAATGACAGCAGACCTAGAAAACAGGCCCAGCTGCTTTATAGTCTATCAAATGCTGTGGCCAAATTTAGATCGTAAGGGGCTAGGTTACATTTCCACATTTGCTCTTTTAATAAATACGCATCCACATAACCCTCTGAATTCACTCATCATCAGGTACATACAGAACAGCAGTTTTCAGACATTCATTTGAATGGTACACAAATGTGGACAGACAACTTTGAATACAACGCAAATGTGGATAAACATCACTTCTAGTGTCCTCAAAGAGATTTTTAAATCATAAGCAAGACTAGCAACCCACTGGTCAGTACATTTACAAGTGCTAGAACACTCAAATGTAGAAAGAAAATTTTTAGGGGGCCCATGGTTCAAAAAAGCCAGTAAACCATTGGATAAGCTACAGATATGACTCCTTAGTATTCATGCAGCAACAGAAACCTTTTCAGACAAAACAGCATGAGAACAACCCAAACATCTCTGCTTCCCTGTGCTTTCACCGACTGTAACAACAGTAAATACAAAATCTAAGTATTAAGGGGCAGTGCACGTGCAGGATAAAAGCACTGAATCTGAATAACTCAATAACCGCTGCGTTGAAATGACGCAACAAGCCCTGTGTTTATCTAGACTTGGAGGACTGCTCTATCCACAACTCTCATCAGATTCAGCGGAGGAAAACGGTGGAGCATCCAGATCTGAGGCCACTTTCATTGTCTGACCTGCTCTTTCGCTACACCTGAAATCACAAAAAAAGCAAAAGCTCACGCTGGATTGCTTGATTCTGTGCGAGGTTGGGAATGGTGTCTGTGGTCTAACGCATTCACATGAGTTGGGCATTCAGATACAGCCCGTTTAGCTGAAGCAAAGACACTAAATAAATGGAAATGTTCTGAACCTGGAACTACATGAGGTTAGACAGAAGGGAACCTCCAGGAAAATTTTCAACGTATTATTAGTCATCTGACTTCTAGAAATTCAAGCAACTCTTTGGCCGGTGCATGCAATCTTGTCCTAGAACTCTGTGCAATGCAAGCACGTTAAGGCATTTTAGCTACTTTGCTTCTGACACAGATAGCATCAGAGAGCACAACAGATGGCACTTGCAACGCTGCTGCTTTGGGAGACAAAGCTTTTCTAGGCAGCTCCCACTTTTCTCCCCTCTGCTTTTCTTTACTGAGTGCATGTCAAGGTTAAATAAAGCAAGATTCAAGCCTTCACGTATCAGCAAACATCATGAGGGCATCTGTGACACCCAATGACACGCACAGAAAAAGAACGAATTAAGTACACCAAGGACGGAGCAGAAGTGAACTCAATGAGAGAATAAAGAATGAGAGAAGGAAGATACTAAAGGGCAAATGACTACATAGCAATATGTCAAGCATGTAATGGAGGCAAAAATGACAAAGACAACCCCAAGTTCAGGTGATTTCACTATATAAGCATAAAAGGATAATATTGTCATTTCTAATGAAAACAAGATTCTACTCATACATCTAATGATCGATCAAAGAGCTATTGATTCTTACCTCCCAAGAAGTAACTTGGTTCAGTGTACATCAGGGAAACACCTTGTACTGGAAATTGCTAAAAAACAAATAGCATGGGTCTAATTCTTCTCTTAATTATGACCATTTTAGGCTGACATAATTGTGAAGTTGTTCTACATTTACCCTGGCACTAGTATTATCACAGCGAGACCAGGTTTACTTTAGAAGTTAAACAACGTAATCTAAGTGAGGATTCTGCTTCTAATGATTTGGGAGTTAGTTGTGGCCTACAGCTTCCCAAGAACCAAAAAAACTGATCTCCACCTATAATGCTATAAATCTGTGTTAGGAACTTCAGCAGGGGAACCTGCAGCATTTCAGATGTGGAAATAAAAGGGAAACTCTTTCAAGTTTTTTCTCAATTTGTTATATATTGAGAGATTCAGAGAAAAAACTATTTTAAAATCCATATTTTAATGCTTCAACCACAGCATAATCTCAGCAATACATCCTCCTCCAACACACAGCCATTTCACCCAAGATCTGGTGTATTATTATTACTCTCCAGTAACACAACCTAAAGTGTATGGTTTTGGAGTGTTTACAAAGTATTTGGACTTTTTAAAATTAATTGACCAGTATTATTAGAGGAATTCAGTTTTATCTGTGGCCAAATAAAGCATGCAACATATAACATATTGTATAGCGATGAACACTACAGGCAAAAGAGGAAAATAGTCTGAGTAGTTATTATCAGTTTGCTTTATAAGTATGTTATTTACAATACGCAACAGATGTTCTCTGAACATTAATGGGAAAATACAGGCCTTTTATTTATTTCTTTTCTGACAGACTAAAAAGTGCATCTAATACAATAATAATCTTGGAAAATCCAAAGATTACTTCACAATTTGGAAAATACTGCATTGAGTCATTAGTCTTATTATCTGGTATTTTCATAACTCACTAGATAAACACTGTAAACTACAATTTCCTGGTAATGATCCTTCCTATGTGCAAAAACAGCCTTCCAAGAAATCCCAATTAAGCCTAAGAAACAGTGCTTTTATATTAACCCCAAAAGGAGGTCATACTTCCCATCCTGGTAATGACTAGCAGAATTATTTTTAAACTTGGTGCTTTCCAAACTGTGGTCCATGCACCTAAGGGATGCACATGCTCCTCATATAAGGGTCTATATAAAATGACAAAGTTTATTTTGCTGTTTTGGGGTCCCTCATGACATTGGTAAAAACTTATGGAGTGCAACTGTGGAAAAAAAATTAAGGTTTCTCCAGCACCAACAAACCCATGCTTTGGGGGGAAAAAGCTCTATTGATGGCCACAGAACTATCATTAGTCTTGATGCAAGCAACCACATAGGTGGGTAGAATTGGATACAACCTTCTTCTATTTCCAAACTTCTACACACTACACACAATAAGCCAGAACAGGGTCTTGCCCTCAAGCACTCACCTTCTTTCTTCTCCTTACATTTTTTTTCTTTCCCTACCTACTCTTTGCTCGCAGATAAGCTATAGACACTACCTTTTTTTTTCCTTTCAGTAGCATCTCACCTGATTTTGTCTGACTAATTTGGCACAGCACTGACAACCAGTATGTGCCACACAGGAATGCAGGAGGACAAAAAGCTTGATTATCCACAGTCTTGTGCCTTGTATAGTCACTTATGCATACTACAAAGTGACTGTGAAATAATATTAACTTGAAACGGTAATTTTTACATTGATCCTTCAGGGATGCTGTAGAAGCTGCTGCCTTTGTTATTTGATACCTGTGCAGCACAAATCACACTGTCAAGAGGCATATATTATATGTATTTTCTTACCCAGCTTCCCTAAGATGGCAAGGTCTTGCAACGAGGTTCTCAGGCCACCCAGTCTGAATAACTTTTGAATCCCGTGTTCCCTTCCAATTAAATTCCCCCAAGATCCAAAAAAAGTCAGGCTGTGAGAAGCCTCATACAAAACAGCTGCCATGTGACAGCTGTTTTGTATGGTGACTCAAGTTGGCACCTCTAGTAAGGGAAAGACACATGCAGTTCAGCTCTCCTAAGAGTCATCCAAGAAGTATAAACACTCAAGCAGCGGATACATTGTTTACTCAGCCAAAAGGCAAGGGGACATGCAGGGAGTCAGGAGCACCTAACACAGACCTAGAGAGGGGAGCGTCAGTGGAAGGAGTGGAAATGAGGCCCCATTTTTTTTCAGGAAAATACAAGAAAAATGAAGCACCACATAGTTGCATAGGCCCAATTAAATGATGCTCTTCCAAATCAAATATACAAAAACCCTTCACCTTCTCTGTCCAAACAAGCCTGGCTTACAGAAGCGCTGCAAAGGAAGAAACCTTGACTGCTGCATGGTTTTCTTCCCACCTCAGGGTGGCAGCTGGGAAAGATAACATTCATCGCTGTGGTACATGACAGGTAGAGAGAAAAAAAGGGGGAAAAAAGCCTAACAGCCACATCTGGTATCATTAATACTTCAGCAGACTTCCTATTTTTAAATTAGCATCATTCTGCAAGCAAAATGACAGCTACTCACAGAGTCAGGAGCACCACAGGAACAGGCAGCCCTGAGGAGCACTGCAGAGCCCTCCAACAAGCAAGCCTGATGCAGGAGGAAGCCCCACTGCCACACAGGGCTTTTTCTAGATTTCTCACGGGTGGAAAGGATGATGTGAAACAACCCCCTGCTGAGCGCTGCTCAGGGGCTGGATGAAGGTGCCAGGAGACACTTGTAGCCACTGCCTGCACCAAGGTGAACCCTGCCTCCTCCTCAGGCGGACTCAGTCTGATGCTGGTGCTTTCCGAGATGAATACCTGAAACATGCAGGGTCAGGAGGCCAAGCACGCAGCCTGTGGTAGCCGGGCCCAGGCGACGCGCTATCTCCTTTGCCTCCGTGAGGCGATCGCCCGTCACCCAACTGGCGCCGCAACCCGCACGTGCTTCAGGGAACAGCCACGTCCTGATTTAACCACGAGCTGCATGGGGCTGGCAAGTAGCCAGTCTGCGGCCAGCCACCCTGTTGCGCCCACCCCATCTCCAGGAGCCACCAAGCCTCCAGCTTCTGTGCTCCCCTACGTCAAATAGCCCCTTGCAGGGACCACAGGAAGCTCCCCACACGGTAGCAGAGGCATCTGGAGCTCTTCCTGTTATTTAATGCTCTCCTGGATGCCAATCTGCAGCACCCAGACAGAAAGCAGAGACATTTCGCAAGCTTTCCATGTGAGGGATTTGCCCGGGCAAATCCCATCGCACAAATTCAAAGCTAAAAACTCATCTGTTCCCATTGAGCACTTTGATTTCTCTCTGTGCTCTGTAGTACCAGACTTGCAGTACCGTCTACAGCTCTGCAAAATGAACTTGCAAATGGTTCCCTCCTTAGTTTGCATTGTATGGTGTCCACAAAAGCACTCCCCAAACCGGCTTTGACTCTCTCTGCACATTGGTGGTTGAATAAATCAATGCACTGAGGAGCTTCCTAAGTTCTCAAAGGTCTCAGCCAGGAGTTAATCTGTGTACTTCCTCAAGGGCAGTTACTGTAGGTCCCAGAAAAACAAAACAAAACTACACTTATCTCAGGGCCAGCTAAATGGATGGCACCCTTAGCACATCATTGGCCAAAAAAAGAAGCTTATAAAGAAAGTAACAGCTCTTCACCTTGGTGTTGAGACTTAGCACACTTGGATCACAAAATTTCCTAGCCAGGGCTCTATGGACACCCTGTCAGACAGCAGATTCACTTCATTAACTTCTATAATGAAAATCCTCCAGCTTGCATTTGCCTGAAAAATTCAGGATTTAAGGGGTGTGAGCTGGATTTTCATTCCTGGAAAAAGCTGGCACGCTCACAGGGAAAGCATCACTGGGGCTTACTCTGAAAGCAGCTTCCAGCCAGACCCATGCGGGGCAGCCTCAGGCCCTGTGGGGAGCCCTGACTTTGCAAGGCTCCAGCACTGGGTTGAGGCCTCATGTTCAGGCTGGGCACCGCGTCCTGGCTGCCGACCTTGCCGCAGGGCACTATGGCAGGCACGGGCCTGCCTGATGCATGCTTGGTGTCAGCGCTGCAATAACACCAAGGGCATCGCACAGGCCCCACCTGCCCAACAATATGTTCCCCATGCCGGTGGCAGAGCTGCAGGCGAGGAAAAGCTTCCTTATGCCTGGCCATCGGCAGAACAGACCAGCATGGGCGCACAGCGGGTGGGATGTCAGCTCCCCTCTGGCCTCGTGGGCTCACTGCGACGAGAAAACGAGCTGCCCTCCTGGGGAAAACAAGAAGAAGAGGGAAGGAGCAAGGCAAGACGGAGCATCGCAGCCCATTAATCGCACATGTCATTAGCACAACTGGCGGCCAGGGTGGCTCATTGACGGTTGATTCATGAGCTCACAGCGCATGCCAAGGCGGAGCGGGGACATGGAGCAATCCTTCCTGATTTAGCGCTCTCCCAGGCTCTTCACAACCTCCGTGGCCATCGGTGGCCTCGGTGGGCTCTGCGTTGCGTGCGGTGGCTGCTCCGGTGCTGCCACAGGGCTCGCACAGTGGCACCCGCTGTGTCCCGAGCTGACGGCACTGCCCACAGTGTCTGCCTTAGCAGGGCAAAAACCTTTTCTTTTTCCTTCCACAGGTACTACAATATTTATCCACCAGTTGCTGCTTGCAATAAGTTATACCACAAAAGTAATTCAAAATTGAAAACTAAGCATTAATAGTTAGTATTTCTTTATTTGAGAAAAAAAAAGGGAAGAGTTTCATGGAAAGATGGCCATCGAGCGTGGAGAAATTAGTCCTTTCACTCCTATTTGCCCCAGCATTATTTATGTAGTGGAAAGCTGGCAAATCAAGAAAAACATGCCATCAAAAGGTTGAAATGTTTCTGGGTTTTGATATTCGAAAATTTAAAAATTCTGTTTCCGGTTTTATTCATTTACTTGCATGTTCACATGACGTGTACAATTTTTTTGACAGCAGTGCAGCAATAGACGTGCATGACGGCAGCACGTCAAAGGGACGTGGTAGGTGTCCAACAAGAGGACCTTTGTCGGTACGTTACGTCCAGGCTAGATGGTATTATGGTAGCACCAAGAGGCTTCTCGTAATCTTAGGCATCTCCATCCCCAAGATTTCACAGCCAAGAGGCACATACGTAAGTAGGTGCAGCTTCATGCAACTGTGCGACTGTGAAACCGTGGATGGTCTCATTATCCAGCTCGGCAGAGATTTTCAGAGACAACTTGTCAAGAGCTGACATCCAGGGGCATCCCCTGACATCTGGAGACCTCTTAAGCCATCAGCCATAATAAGGGCAGTATATGTAACTGCCCGTAACGGAGAGCTGGGAACTTCTTAGCAATGGAGGGAGATGATAGCTCACAGATAAGGGGCCACGGAAGCTCTCTATAAACCACCTAGCTTCATAGTGAGCTAGGTGGACGATCTGCTCATTGTAAAGTTTGAGCTTTTTACATTATGTGAACAGAAGCAACTGATGGTTTGTCCTTTGGAGACCCTTGTTTAGTGGGCCATAAAATGAAATGAACTTACTCCCCACTGGATCCCGAACAGCCCTCATGCGTTGAAGACTTACGGACACGGCTAATCTGTGACAAAACCAGGAAGTGTAATTAGTGCTGCCAAACCATCTGTCAGGCCTAAGAGACTTGGACGATATTTGGGAAAAGCAGCGAAACATGTGTGCGTTTGTCCTCAGTCCCAGACCATCGAAACTTGGCCAACAGCTGGGTAAAAACAGGGTTTGACACTTTGCTGAAAAGGCCAAAGGAAGAAAAAGCTGCAAATACAGACAGGCACCTGGCCTCAGTCCCTCTAAAACCGCATTATAAATTATAAGCACAGACCTGAAAATAACTGGCAGTAATTAGACTGTCCCAAGACCCCAACAGCAAAGACACAAAATCCATCGCAGCAGTCACAGGCAGTACAGAAATCTGGCGTGAGCAAATTAATTGGGAAAACAGCCCTATTTATCTAGGTGCACTTTGGTCTGACATCAAACCACCTTCTGATATCCTACGTTACTGGCAGCTCTCCAGGAGGCATCTTTGGGGTCACAGACAGACAGAGATGGAATAAGGAGTGGGAGGATCTCTATAACATCAAGGCCTGTTCTGAAGAGGTTTTAACATACAGTTTCCACAGAAAAGAATTACAGTGGCTGGTGCTCATAACTTCTTGATATCTTGAGATTTGGTACTTTATGCAGCCCATATAACCCCTTGGCCAAAGCCCTCAGCTCAACAAACTGCATTCATTGCAGAAACTCTGTCCATAAACACGGCCACAGTGGTTTTGGCTAACTTCATATTTACCTATATTTGCTGCTATTTCAAAGTAACATTTGTCAAAACAGTTGAGGAAAAAAATTAAGAAGCTTCAGAGAATAAACAGAGTTTTGCTTTTTCTTTAGTGTTTTTACTGCTCTCGAAGACTGTCAGTAGTGACGAAAGCTAATCCTGACGTTTACTGGAACAGACTTGGAAAGCTCTCATGATCTGTAACCCCATTTCAGTTCAAGAAGAGATGATCTCCTCTTTGCTTGGGAGGCAGTAATTTTTTTTTTAACCTACTCTGATTTGATTCCAAGCGCTTGTCTGATTTGATTCAAATCTCTCTTTCATGTGAGGCACTCGCCGGATGCTCTGCTCTCATCTGGCAGCAGCAGGACCCACATCTGCAGCCCACAGCACGTGCCAATGCCAGCGCCTGGGGGCAGCAAGGCATGCTCATACAGTCCAACAAACACCACCACCGTCTCTGCGCTAAGAACAGGTATTTCAAAGCAATTCCATTTTTACATGGAAGATTCTGTCTCGAGGGGTGGTATAATAAAGAATGAAAACAAACTTTGAAACCTCATATGTTTTCTAGAACATTTTCTAGCTAGCTCTCACTGCCGTCAGTCAGAGCCGTGAGCCTTGCTGCCGCACGAAAGTGCCAAACCAACGCATCCAAGGATGGCCAACGAGAGGAAGTCCAGATAGATCAGAAGAGACAGATAAATTGTTTTGATGTTAAAAACTTAGACCCATCTTTCTATTTCAGAATAGGTATTAGTAAAAACATCGTTGTAGTGAGAATGGTTTAAAGACATGGCAAAGCTTTTTGAATGGGATGGATCCAGTACTCTTCAAGGTAGAGTGAATTCTGCGGTTCAACTTGCTACCTGCTTTTATAGCTCTCTCAAATGCATCTGCTTGGGCCACCTAAAAACCATCAGAGAAACAATGTGATTATTTACAATCTTGCAACAGTTAAGAAAAAATGGCAGAGCCATTCAACCTGTAGGGATGGCAGAATGTCTACGGCAGCCTTCCGAACACAGCCGGTCGCTAAAGAGGTTTTCAGTCATTTTAGCAGATTTCTTGAAGTTGCCGCACGCATAAGTAAGTTGTGCAGGCACATAACATGAGGCACCCTCATCTACGCCAAAGCTCTGTGGATTATTAATACGCAGAGTTGCCCTCTTCATTCTACAACAACTTCTGTAATCCCTTCAATTAACTGGAGGAGATTTCAGCAGCTCCAAAGGAAGCTGAGGAAGATCTGTTAATTAATTAGTCTTCCCATTCTTTTACCTGTGTTAAACTTCAGGATTAGAATCTCACTGATAAAAATAATAACTATAATACAAATAAATGGCACAAAAACTAGTCTTTTACTAAAACAACACATTAGAAGAAATAATTTTTGCACGTTCTAAAATTTCTCTGTCTGAACATCAGTATATTCATATATACTCAGCATTCAGTATATTTGAAAAAAACAGAATTGCACTTTCTCCTTGAAGTAAGTAGCTACTATTTTTGGACTTTTCATTTCGGGAAAATGAGATGCGCAGAGTTTAAGAGCAACACTCTTGATTTCATAGAGTTTAGGGGGTAGACACAAAATGCAGGCTTCCTTGCAGCTGGTATATCTCATATATATATGCACTAGACTGAGCTGTGTATCACTAAGGAAACATTAAGATGAATCAGAAGCCACAAGAACAAAAAGGAATATTATTATTATTTTGTATATCTGGAAGTTTGTGGATATATGTGAGGGCTGACGAGAATATTTGTTTAAAAGCCGTATTTGCTGGAGTTGCCTCTCTGGAGGATCAGGCAACAGGAACGAGAGATCTTAACATCTTAACCAAAGAACAGGAATGTAAAGACGCTAAGCAGGAGTGGTGCCGAGCAGGTATGAACAAACAGAAACAGAGAAGAGAAAGGTTATAAATGGTGTAACTAAAATCCTCTTTTCCCTTTCAACTGCTTGAGCTTTAGACTTTTAATCCCAAGAGCCCTCCCGATTCCTAGTGCGTCTCCCAGGATGAGTGGAGGAGTCTAGATCTGATAGTTCTTACAGGAGGGACGGAAAAAAGATGTTAAACACTAAGCAAACAACCTTTCAAAATATTTTGTACACCCTAACGAAGTAAATGGGACACAAGCAGCCGCTTTATTGCTAGTTTTTTGGTGTTCTTTTTCCTTGCAGGTCACCTTTATCCGTGACACTAAGCGACAAAAGCAGCAAGCTGGAAGGTGAGGGCAGCAGCCCGTCCTCGCGCGCCTGGCTCGCTGAGCCGGCCAGGAGACAGCTTTGCCCTAGCACCGTTCAGGCTTTGTTTTTAAAACGAGATATTGGGAACACTTGGAGATCGCCAGGATCTCAGATTGTCACAGCCCTGCAGACAGAGCAACACAGCGCTTCTGCACAGGGTGATGTGATTTGTAGCTTGCAGAGCAGGCACAAGATTTTTTCAATTGTGCACAACCTTATGAGTAAAACACTGCAAAAATCGCAAACATTGCAAAACAGTGCAAATGCTAAAGGAAACTACTGGGGGGGAAATGACCATCCAGGGTGAAAATGTGCAGAAATCTCATGTCCTAGCCTTGTTCTGCAAGACTTTTGGCAGTTACCATCAGAAGCTAAGAGCTACCAAAGCACATGTATTTCACAGTAAGGACAACGGCCACAGCATGACAGGTGCTTCTTTCACTGGTGGGCCAAAATCCATTTCATCAGGATCTTGACCTTTCAAATCTGTTCCAACTAAGGCATCAATAACCAGAATGTACATACACCAATCCAGCAAATCTGTGTCCAAAGCACTGGGATCACAGTGAACAGTCCAAACGAGCCCCACGGTTACTCGGAAGCAGGAACAGAGCAAATGGCCCAGGCACCTCCTGCCACGGGGCCCCGGGGCTGTCACAGACACAAGCCCTGTCCAGCCTGCTCACTGGAGTAGCTTTGCTTTTTCAAATGTTTTTTTTTTTTTGATTGTTTAAATAGCAGCTCTTGGCAGTTTCTAAACCTTCACCGCAGTGCAATCATGTTGCATTCAAGAGGCCCTGGCAAACCTGGGAGCTCCCTAGGAAAGCAAGGGGATGCTCCCCGCAGTCTTAATTATACGACCTGCTTCTCGTGCAGCGTCTCCAAACAGGGAGCGAGGGTTTATCATTTTCGGGAGCCCGTCAGCCAGTTGCAGCCTGCGCAAGGGGAAGGCAAAGCGCTGCTGGAGGGGTTGCTGTGCATTCGCAAACAGGCAACTCCTAAAGAAGAGTGAGAGAAAGAGCAGCACAGCAAACCCACCGCCAGCCCCCACAGCCCTTGTTATCCAGCCCTCACACTAGAGAGGCTTTAGATGCACACATATGAGAAACCTAAAGGGAACCGTAAACCCAATTCAATTTAATTGGGTGCCCTCCTGACAGAATAGTTATTAATAAGGTTGCATTGTACAAACCTCTGTGAAATCCCAAATGCAAGTGGATGCACCAGGAAAAACATTTAACACCCAGCAAGCAACATGCTATTGGGTTGTTGCTTCTCCTCTCCTTTGCTCTTCTCCCTCCAATTCTCTCTCTTCTTTTATCCAATTCTCATATCACAAAAAAAAAAAAAGAAAAAAAAAACCCCGAGCAGCTCCTATAAATTATTCACATGATATTACAGTGTATGTCAGCAGTCTCACAGTGTTTAAAAAACTTAACTACAAGCCAATTAAAATGTAAACTGAGAAAGACGGATGGGGTTGGGTCGCTCTGGTGTGAACTTGAGCAGCTCATAACAATACACACAACTTCCAGACCTGCTAATTTGACAGCTACTTTCATCAGCAGAGGCATTTCCTTTCATTCTTTTTTTTTTTTTTCCTTTTTCTTTTTTCACGTCATGTTTCTCGGAGGACAAGCGAGTCTCTGTGCAGCGGGTCAGTCCCCTGGACCCCCGCACTGCACAGCGCTCGGTGCCGGCGCGGCTGACGGCTTCAGAGCAGGTTCATGCAGTGGGAGAAGGGGCAGGCGGTGCCACCCTTCCTGGAGACGCAGGCAAGTGAAGATTGCAAACAAATGACAGCAATTCAAGTGACAAATCGTGTTTCTTAAATGAAACCACTGATTTCTCGCAAAATAAGAAGAATAAGCACACAGTATATTTGATTGCAATAAGAAATAAAACCCTTCCCATAAGTACATGGAGGATTACCCAGTGCATCTATAAAGCAAGACTGGACATCTGCCTAAACTGCCCACTGCTGGAGTACTGAGCAAGCCAGGCACAGGGTGGCTTTTACACTGTCTGCAGATGACACTAATTCTTATCTTCATGGGTTAATCACAAGAACATTATTAAGACAGGTTCTGAATTCACAGTCAGAAACACTGGGAGAAAATCTAAAGAATTGAAAGCTATTTAGATGTAAGGTCAATATTTAGTGAGGGAAACTTAAGCCAAGCATAGCTATAATCTTAAACAAGGAGACAAAAACATCCTGATTTTATTCTCACCCATGCTACTTCGTTGATGGACCATCATAAACAAACCCTTTCCTCATCTGTAAAATGGGTGCCATGGTGGCCTGCCTTTCGTGTAAAAAACAGGGGACTGGATGCAGCAAGAGAGGAGCAGCCCTCACTGCCACGTGCTTTTTCTCTCTCCCCCTCCTTAGGAAATGCGAAGCCAGTGGAAGGTTCCTGTTCTGTGACCACTCAGGGCCCAGCTGATATCGCCAGCTGCTGCATGGACAGGGCTGCTCCACCGTTGCCCGGTCTGAAATCCCAGCCTAATTTGAGCCACGTTCCTGCGACGGGAAGGGACGGCGCACACGGGGAGAGCCGCGCTCACCAACAGCCTCTCCCAGCAGGCAGGCAGCGCTCCCAGACAGGGGGCCACGCGGCCGTGCTCGATTCCCTCACTAATCAAAGACCAACTTGTCAATAAAAGGCAGCTGTCCCAAACCAAGGCAAGGTTGTGACCAAGGCCTTCTTGGCCACAAGAAGGCTGTCACTAAATGAGGTTTTTCCCACTTTCCACCACAGCGTTTAAGGAAGACAAAAAGGGCAGCATTTAAAAATAGCCAACATTTTGTTGCAATCAGAGATACTGTAATTTTCCATTTGGGGATTTCCAGACCAAATGTTTCAAGTTTTCTGTTTGACAAACAAAGTCAAACTTTGATTTCGCACTTTTACCCTGAGAGAGATGTTCAGACAACACAGTTCTTTCAAAGGGAAACAAGTCAGATACTCCACATAGGTCTGTCACAGCTGGAGATGGGACAAATGGCCACAGGCAGGTTTGCAGGAGGAA
Organism: Tinamus guttatus; assembly: GCF_059628265.1. Lineage (NCBI taxonomy): Eukaryota > Metazoa > Chordata > Aves > Tinamiformes > Tinamidae > Tinamus > Tinamus guttatus. Next base: position 1,088,048 of record NW_028288553.1, on the reverse strand, counting down.
CAGGGATAACCTGAGTCTGTAGCAGTTGGGCCATAGGGAGCTCTTTACTCGAGACTTAATGCAAAGCCACAAGGGAGCTTCGAGACGAACAGATCGCTCTGCTTAGAGACGGCCTTTATGCCTGGAATGGCCAACCGAGGAGGGCAAAGTGGCTTCATTCCTAATGTTCTGCCTAAAATGGGAAAACAGAACCAAAGCAAGAACCACTTTTTCATTCATACAATAGAAGAAAACTACTATAAGCAAACCCAGTAACTTTTTAATATAAGCTCAAGAAAACACATTGCCTTAATATGTACTCTATGCCCTACTTCTCACATCTAAAAAAAATGTTTATGATAACTCTGTATAAATTAAATTGTTTTCAAGATATAGTGAACCTACTTTTCAAAGGAAAATAAAATTAAACATAGGTAGTAATCTCTGTAGGCTGCCAAATCCTCATCTGTGCAAAGTACACAGACCCTAATGGGATCCACTTCTCCGTTGGTAAGTCTTGCCATGACTGTAAATCCTCCACTAGCCAGTCAGTTGGAGATACTTTCTTTTCAGGCTGAAGAAGAAGGGCTTTATTGCTCACAATATTCACTGAGAAAATTTTCTTTCTGAAAAGCACTAATAGAATGAAGGGAATTAGGATGCAGCATCTAAAATGACAGTTCCCTGAAAACAGTGTTTTCTGTATACCCAAATCTGTGTTCTTCTACTGACCTTTCTTGCTTTCCCTAATTCACCTCCATTCCTGGAATGAGAGTGCTCATCATGTCTGTCATGTCCAATTCTCCTCAGCACTAGAGCAAAGAAGCTAAAATTCTTATACATCTTAGTACTCTTCTTATCAGTCCTCCTTTCCCAATAGAGATGCTCTTCTTTCCCTTTCCTTTACAGAAAAATCATCCGCTCTCCTCAACAATTATTTGCTTGTTTTACCTCCAACTGTAATTTAAGCCTTGAGCTATCAAATGCTTCAATATCCACTTGACATGTTCAAGAACTGCCAACTCCAAAAGGACTTAAGCATCCATCTAAGTAAGTGCTTTAGCTGAACTGCAGCTTCTGTGAAATAACAGAATCACAAACACCACACATTTCTCAAAATGAAGCATTTGTGTTTTCTTCACTCTCTCTCTTTAAAGCTACTTATTTTATAACTCCTGTAGGAACTGGATCGGTCCCACTGTTCCAGCTAGTTTAGATATCCAATCCCTGCTAAGTAACATTTATCCTAGGTCTCCTTACAGAAAAACAGTCATGGTTCAGTCCTCTTCAGGACTGTTGCTTGATAAATACGTAGGAGTAAGTTTCGTCCCTACAAGAGCTCATTACAGCAGCACACGTTATCTTCTAATTGATCCTAGCTGTATGTTAAACACTCCTAGGACTGTGTCAACCCTCCAGTGTGGTCAACTGCCTGATAACAGTGCCCCCTTCCAACTGTCTTGTTACTTAAATGGTAAGATCAATAATTAAAGAGTACCTAGCACCATCAAGCACCTGCTGACAAAAGCCTGCTGAAGCATGGAAAAGATAAAGGTGATTATCCTCCACACACTCCTCTTGTTGATACTCAGGACACCAGATACATATATATATATATATATATATATATGCATTTTTTTTCCTGATGAAAAGCAAAGTTCTCTCTGCTCTATCTGAATGTTAATGAACCTATGATTGACTATAAGCTCATTGCTTGGTGTTTTGATGGTGGGATCCAATCTGATAGTTTCCTCTTCTTTGGTTCTGTTTTCTTTCTTGTTCTGTTTCAGATCCGTTTTGATGGACTGTATACACTATATATTATAAAGATGCCTAAAGATTTCACTTTATACTACAGAACTACATGTCTTATTTCCTCTCACCCTTTGGGATTGGGTCACAATGTAATATAAAATCATATTCATTTAATGGCTGGATTATAATATCAATTCAGTATCTAAACTGGTTATCAAGTCAGTATCTTAATAATAAAATCAATAATAAAAGCCACATGGCTCTTCCTTCTTTGAGGCAAGTGTAGGCTTCACTAAACTAATTTTAACTCAGAATTTTAATGAGAAATTCCAAATAAGCTGAGAGGTTAAAGAGAAGGGATAGTGAATCACACAAAATATATGTATTTGCACTAAGGAAAAACATCATTTTTGTCTCTCAATTTCAAGTCAAGAGAACTTGATCACTTCAAGAGAAGGACTATTTAGAGAGTGAACAGCTAGCAAATCATCCACTCAGCCCGCGCCTGGAGCTGTTCAGCACTATGGAAAAGGAAACTGCCTTCCCAGAGAAAAAGTGTCCAACTCCTCTGTTTGTCACTCAGCTGTGCATTAAAATCCGTTCTTTTTCTGTTAGCTTTGTAGTTCACTAGCTTTTCTTTGAATTGATGAATAGCACAAGTACTTGCTTCATTACAGTTTATAATTGTGAAAGAGAGTCTCCGTCATCCTCCCAGTCTCCATATGCTGTAAACCACAAGAGTTTCAAGCCTGCTTGATTTTTTTATGTTTGTAACCCCAATTTTATTGATCAGGCAAAAAAACACTTCTTGGAGCCAAAAGTGAAATAAAACCTATGCCCTTCTCACACCCCAGGATGTCCAGCTAACCTTAGAGTCACCTAATAGAAAAGGTTTCACCCTTTCAAATACTGAAGGTAAGAGCATGTTTTCTAAACTTTTGAGGTTTTTTAGAAATGCAGCAAAATGCCCCTCTATGTCTCCCTGCTTTGACAGGGAGTGGATACAGCCTCTCATGTATTCATTGACCTTGGTGAACCAAAATATTTTCCTCATATTGAACAGCAAAAAAAAATCTCAATTTTATAGTGCAAACTTGAGTATGAGACAATTTACTGAGATTGTGCACACTCAGGATATTGTACGAAATTCTGGCAAGAAATCAAGCTTAGTTCATAGCATTTTATCTAATACTAAATTATCTTCTGAGCCTTTGATGTGGTCCATTTTGTGGTATTACTCTATTTTGCTCATTCTGTTATTCTTAGTAGCTTATCTTTGGACTGGAAATTACAACAAATGGCCACTCACAGGAGTGTTTAACATTATCATGTCACAGAGTAACAAGAAATGTGACAAGGATAATAATTCTCAATGTATAATAGTACTTCTGGTCAAAACAGTCAGACATGGATGCTGCAAGTTCGATTCCTAAATTGATATGTTCAATCATGTGCGTGTAAATGGTATGATTGCAAGAGATGTACTTTAGAAATGCCATTTATTCGATAAAAAACCACAATTGCACAACTTTTGAGCTCTTCTATTTAGAAATTGAGTGATTGTATTCAGGGAATCTATAGGTTTGAATGTGACATCTGCTTCTAATCTGCGTCAAAGTACATACAGGTATGGATACCTATTTTGTCCCATTCCCCACACTACTCAAAGTAACCCATATTTTGTATTCCGAGTACCAAAAGGGACTACTCTCAGAGCACCATACGCTTTCAGGCTGGTTGTTTTTGCCAGAACCGCTTCGCCCGTTTTTCATTGTCACCAACATCAATGTCTGATGTTGTATTACACAAAATGAGTCATGTCTGCTTTAATAACAAAGAAAATGCTCCATGGAGAAGATTCAAAGCTTGCACAACACATAGATTGTCTTTTCTTTTCAATTTGCCAAGCATTCGTTGCAGTTCTGGACTTTTTAGGAAGAGATCAGCAGGGCCTCCACAACAGTCACTTCACACTACAGAATAGTCCTTCCTATTGCCAAAAAGCTGTTAAAATCTGCCGTAAATCAGTGATGTCTCCTTTAGGAGGCAGGGAAGAAGGGGGGACAAAAATAAAAAGTCATCTCAGCGAAGCTCATTTTTTGCAGTTGTCTGCTTTTAGCAAGTTCTGTTCTATTTAATAGCTTCCAGAGTCAAGAAGGTCTCAGGTAGACCCGAGTTACCCAACCACATGAGCAATTAGTTCCTCCAGACACTAAGTCTGTTGTAATGTAGTTCACTTTACTTCACACGGTGAATCAGTTCACTTTGATGCTTTTTTTTTTTCCCTTCCCTTTCCTTCCCTCCTATTATTTCTTTTCCTTGTCTCTTGGCAGCTGCCTGTCTTGACACTTGACCACGACTTGCTCCGCGGATTGACTGTTTCAGGCACTGCTGGAGAATTCAGATCGGTCCCCGTTCCCCCGGGAAGCTGGGTGCTCCCCCAGGCTCAGCGCCAAGACCAGCTCTTGCAGACGCCAAGCGAGCGCAGCCGCTTCCCTCCCCTTCACTGAGGACACGGTTGCTGTTCCAGCCTGGACCTGAAACAAGGCAGCATCTTCTCACAGGCACCACACAGGGCTGCAACCTCAGCTGACCATTTCCAACGCACCTCTAAACCCAATGCAGCAACAACCCACCCAACGTGCAAAACAATAACAGCGCAAAGAGCCCTCCCACGTTCTACGGTTTGTTTGCAAACAGAATGTTGTGACAGTCTGCCTAACCAGCCTGGGCTTTAGGAATAAGACATTGAGATTAACCAGCGGGAAATAGAGCTAGCTCCACTAGCCGAGGGATGACCACAGTTAATTGAACTGTTTGCTTAAATAACAGTGTATACAGAGCCTCATTAAAGTGAAGATGCTGCCAAGTACTGGTCTTCCGGTCTTTAAAATGAAAGGCACTAAGGCACTTGAGAGCTGTTTCCTACTGCCTGTCAAGCAGTGTCTCCAACAGATATTACATATTGCTAAACCTCATTCACTTGTCATTGTATCTTGATTAATTAAATGTTTTTGGGCTTTTTTCACCCCCAACCCATGTACTTTCCTATACTTACTTATTTTTATGTCCTCAAATATCACCTTTTAAGGCTAGTTTTAGGAATATGCTTGTCTCCAGCTAAAGAGAAAACCCTCAACCCCCAAACGTTGCTGATCTGCATTCTTCAAGATTTGTTCAAACTTGTTCAGATTTTCTATCACTTTTCGCTATATTGCTATTTATCCAGTGTATCCAGCCAAGTTACTTGCAGTACACTGGTTTAGTGTTAATGCTCTCTCCTGTGAAATACATATATAACATCTTTGGTTCTGTTCAGGGATTTCTTGGGGCTGCTGTTGTTCCAGCAGCTATGAGCTCACTCCCAATTGCCAGACAGGCGTTTCTCCCCCTCTAGCTTAGCAATTGTACAGTGAAGTGTCTGCTCTAGCTCATCCTGCAGTTCCTTCTACAAACTGTGTAGACTGAAGGGAGCTGCTCTGCCCCAAGTTCCCAGCTTACGCTGGGACTAGGCCAGCAGCCCAGTGAGCAGCCCAGCCTCGGCACGCTGGATCCTCCCGCTCCCTGTACCACTGCGCTGTACACTTGGCTACCAGCCCCTGGCTCTGAGGACTCCTCAGCCACATCCGTGACACTGAAGCTGCAATCGCTGAAGAGGAGCTTGCTTGCTCATATTTACCTCATCAAGAGATACTAATGCTCACAAAACCTAGTCTTCCACCCTGGCCACCTGTTCTTACCTGTATTGCAGCCCCCCTACTCATGACTCCAGCAATAAGTTTGTGGGTGCCACTGAACTGATTTTGACAACTGGCAGCCGAGGAGAGTGACCGCTCTCTGAAACAGGAAACAGAAACTTCGGGTGAATTAGTCACTGCCTGTAAAGACCAGTTTCTGTAGCGTACTAGCAGTGAATGGCCCTCCTTTCCATAAGGGGCTGATCGCATTGCACTCACTTCACAGGTAATCAAGATGGGCCAGCATCTTGGGTATTTGATGCACTGATGATGAGAAATCATTTGAAGTGATTCTGAAAAAACACTTGCCAAGGAAACACTTAATTGCATGCACAGCATTTAATTTCAACTGCTTTTTACCATGTCATGTGGGCTACAGGATTCACACGTGCTATGTATTTTTCATAGTCTGAAAAAATGCATGATACCAACACCAAATTTCTGATGTTTCACCGAAGGATGAGCCCAACGGTTGTTTTAAAGCTCTTTTGAGGGCATCTGCCAGGAGCGTGAGGTTAAAACCCTCTGCAAAAACAAGTCCCCTGCACATGAAACACAAACAGTGACTGAAAAGAAAATGCTTTTTCTTAAACAAAAGCATTCCCCAGGAGGAAAATATTTCAGAATCAAACTGAAGAAGGATTTAATAAGAAACAGCCTGCCCCAGTCCTTTCTTTCTTTAATGTAAAATAAACACAAACCAGATCTCCCCTATAGAACATGACCATTCCGTCTGAAAAAAATGGGAAGGAATTTAAAGGTCTCCATGGAAAGTTTGGTTGTCAGACAATGAAGGGAGTCCTGTCCACCAGGCATCTCGGAGAGGCGTTTGATCTCTTCCCTTCTCCTGCAAATTGCAGGACCCACACTGCAAAATTCGCCCGCGTCCCCATCCTGGTCACCACATCTGCATCCTCCGAGCTGCTACCACCTGCCACGGCCGAGGGGGCTCCGCGCCTCGTGGGACACCAGGCCAGAGGGTCCCTGGAGAGCAGCGCCTTGAGCCCTCCTCCATCCCAGGCACCTTCTTCATAAAACGTGCACCCATCACCAGCAAGCAGTTGGCCAAAAAAAAAATCTCCTATTTTGTTATACCTAGGGACCATGCATTTTCAGCCTAGTATTAAAAATACACTTTTTTTTTTTCTTTTTTAAGAAAAGGGTGGAGGGAAGAAGCCCTCCGTGCCCAACAGCAGCTTTTCCCGCCAGATGACCAGGTCGGCGCTCAATTCTCCCCGTGCCGCGTGACTCGCCCCTCGCGCCGGCCGCGCTGCAAGGCCCACGGGGAAACCTGGCAAGAGGCTCCTTCGCCAACAGCAAACCCGGCGTGCAATAAGAGCCATCTGCAAAAGTGCCAATTATCCTTCTCCTCAAATCATTATGTTCCATCGAGTTTTGCTGACAAGCAAGTTATGCCACATTTTAATAGGCAATAAAATGTATTATTAAATAATTAGTAGCTAAGAAACAGAAATTAGAGGGCACTTCCTCTCACATACATCCCCCCAGTACTTCAAACTATTGATTTAAAGGCAACTCGATCCTCTAAAGAGGACCAAAGGGAACCTGATACAGCAGTTTACCAGGAGACAATTACAAGGTGGACGATCGTGCGCGGGGAAACGAAGCAGGAGGAAATTCTAGAGCCTTCCAGCCCACTCTGTTTTGCCCAGGCTGCACTGAATTCCCCCCAAAGAGCTGAAATTTCTCCAAAATCCTCCTTCCAAAGCAGCCTAATTGCGGTGTTAAAGGTAAAGAAGTATCGATGTCTCCTCTTGCCTCCCTCCAGGTAGCGCCGGCTGCTTGTTCGGCCTTGAAGGTACGGTCACGCTGACGGAGGAGAGCCCCGCGAAGACCAATTAAGGTCTTTACTAAGAGGCGGAGAAGAAGACAAATGGAGGCAGAAAGCCCGATTACAAGGAACCTTTGTACAGCTGCAAGGCAATTAGGAGAGTCTCAGGGGCTGCCCAGCGCCGTACCGGCCCGCACGGGCTTTTACAGCCTGTCTAAACTTGGCACAATCTGTCTCTCTGCTTTCGGCCGCGTGTAAAAGTGCACCCCGTATTAGTGTCGTGTGTCAGCCGAGAGCTCGGTATCGGTTTCTGCGAGCATGTTAGATCCGCAGGGCCGGTCTCCAGCTCCCCAGTGGATGACAATAGCTTTCTGCAGGCAGCCCTGCCTTGCAAGGAAAGAAGATATGCCCCAGGTTAGACCTTGATAAAAATCAGAACTGGCTCTTTCGGGCAGCTTTTATTTGCCTAATGCTAATCCCCAGGATGTCTCGAATTTGCTGCACTGTCCCACATAACTTGGCACTGAGCGTGAGAGGTGAAACTGTTTGTGCTGTGCTTTGAGTAATAATAGACCGGGCGCTCCGAAAGGAAAACCTGGCATGGCCATGGCTCCTTGGCAGCCCCCACACGCTCAAAACGTCCGGATTCATCCTGGAGTTCAAAACACGGAAGCAATGGTCACACGAATGGAAGAAAAGTCCTTGATGAAAATAGTCGTTAATGAAATAGTCTTTAATGCAAATACTAAGGATATGTCAGGCACCTGCTCCTTTGCTCTGCGGAGCCTCGAGCACAATTCCCTGATGTTTGGGACCCGTTGTAGGCGCGCGGGCAGAGCGTGTCACCGACGGCCGAACGGTGCCTAGAGAGCAGCAGTCCTTTCTGCCTCGTGCTCCCAGCAGCGACACTTTTGATTTCGGTCTCTTCTCCCTCACCCCCGTCCTGTGCATACGGACAGCTCTGCCGTGGGTGGACACAAGGGCTGGCGCTGCGCCCGCGCCCGGCTCAACGCAGCCACAGTGGAGCACCTCACACTGGAGCACCCCAGCAGCGTCGCGATGCTGGAAAAAGCCTCCGAGACCTTTCCCCTGTGCCGTAATTGGTCTGAATAAACCTAAACTGCCTGTGTTTCTCCAAAGAAGCATCCGCTCACCCCTTTGCTGCCACGGTGCCTGGCCAGAGCATTACAAGAAAAGTGCACTTCAACTTTTGCTCTACTGATACATAAATACAGTCACTTCAGCTAAAGAGATGTCAAGTTGCTCTGACACCTGGAAACTTGATTAAATCTGTACTGAGGTAGCACGTCGCCCCGCACGGCCTTTAACACCGAGGAAGGAAATAATTAAGTTTTAAAGCTAGCTGGTGAAAGATAATGCCAAGCCTGGTTTGCTGCTGCTGTGCTGATAAAGGAAGGGGGACACAATTGAACATTAATTAGGTACAAGCAAACATCTTTGCTAATAGCTCATGTTCTCATTCCCAAAATGTCAACAACAGATATTAGTGCCAGATGCCGATGCAGGGTCTCCCGGGAACGGGACATTGGAATGGGCTTGGGCATGCAGGGAAAACGCCAGCGCTGTCTGGGGGACCCTGAAACCAGCCCAGCCGCGATGCTGCTGGTGCAGTGAGAACCACCGCAGAAGGAGGCTTTGGCTACTGCACGTTCCGGGTTAAACTCTTCCCACCATGGGGCTTTTGGGGGTGAAATATAGAAAGCGCGAAACCAAAAACCTGCACAGAAGGAAGCAAATCCTAAACCCTACCTAGGCTCAAGGTACAATATTACACAAAGTAACCCTGTGCCAGCGGCACCAGGTCCTGCTGAGCGCCTGCCCACGGCACCTGCCTGCACTCCACGGCCCTGGCGGCAGCACAGCTTGGGATGGCACCAACAAAAGCACCCGAAAAATCTGTAAATAGTGCATTTCCATAATGATGTTTGAATTGAAGTTTAATCAAATCAAGTAGGATCCTTTCAAATATCACTTATCCTTAAGCACAGTTTCCAAACCTCTTAAATCCTGGCTTTTCTTTTAATCTCACATGAAAATTGTATTACACTAATACTGTTTACATCTCATTTCCTCTTTTCCATGTAAAAATATCACTAACTACATTTCATTTCTCTCCCACTGCTCTTCCCCCATGCCATAAATCTCATGGGTCTTGCACAGCTCGAGCTTTTGTACTATTTGCTGCTTCGAAACGGCCCCAGCTCAGCGGCTAGAGCAGCCTGCACTGTAGAGTTGCTTTTGGAGCCAGGTCCTCTCCCTTCTGGCCAGTTGGGTGCCACGAGGAACCCCAGGCTGGCGCCAAGTTTGAGTCCAGCAGTTTTGCGCCTCTGTGCAATGGGCTGGCAAGGGGCACCCAGCATGGGAACGCAAAACTGTTCTTAGGCTGGGTTCTCTAAAACACACTAAAACACAGAGAACTGCGCAGTGCTCAGGATGTTGCCGTCCCTTTTTCACATAGGGATGATAATTTGTGAAATCCTGAATATTCGCACACTTCCAGCTTGGCTTTAATGGGAGTGGACAAAACCCAAAACCTTCAGGCTAAAAGGGCTAAAACCCAGCAATTCTGATGAACTCATAAACGATATCTACCCTGGCTCCAGGACGTCAGCCCCTAAATCTTCTTCTTGCCCAGCCTCAGGACACTTTGTGCAGGAGCCATCTGCTCCCACATGGAGGCTCCTAAACCCCTTGTCCCCATACTGCAGAAGATGGAGAGGAGCAGCAGGCTCTAGGATGATCGGTGCCCAGTTCTTCTGATATTGGGATACATCCAATGGGGATTTCACCTGGGACTACAGGCAGGCTGGAAACAAGGCAGGGTTTTCACTTGCCCAACCTTTTGCTCCCAAACCAGCTCCTTATTTAGTTATTTAGCAGCTAACAGCAGGCTACAGGGTTTTCAGGGATCCCTCTGAAAAAAGCAAAAGCACCCCAAAATAGGATGTGAATAATATATATACACACATATATATGTTTAAAGAGATATCTTCCATTATTTCATCTACCTTTTAATTTTCTAGACAGAGACTTTCAACTCTAGGGCTGTTAAGATTGCAAATTTTTGTCTAGTAAAGAGTAGATCATTCAAAGAGTAGATCGAAAAAAAGGCACAGAGGAATCTGGACAACCACTGGCACTGGTGGGCTTGGAGCTGCCAGGCAACATCTCTGTGTCGGGAGGAGGGCTGCTGCTTCTTTAAGGACTTTCTCTTCGGAAACGCACAAAATCCTTGGAATCAGCCTGAAAGAGAGGCCAAGGACATTCCTTCCCAAGCATTAGATTTGGTTTCACATGAGATGATTAGACTCATCCATGCTAATTACACTAGAAAGAACTAATTAGAAAAATCTACCATTCCGCTAATGAGGGCTGGGCCTTAACTATCTCAGCACTTAATTTTTCAGGTTGTAAAATACTGCTCTCCCCCAGCCCCCTCCCGCCATCACCGCGCAGGCTCTCGTGCCGCTCCCCGGCATCGACCAGCCTCGGCAGAAACGCCAGGGGTTCCTCGGAGCAAGAGAGCGCCGGGCGGGCGGCCATGAGCTGAGAGCCTGGCCCGGCAGCCTGGACACCCGCCCGCAACGCCCAGCACGCTGCCTTCCCGGGAACGCTGCTCTTCCCCTGTCAGGAACGCTGCTGGATACAGGATTTCACATGCAATGTTATCAAGGTGGGAGGAGAGTTTATTAAAGAGCTGTGATATCACCTGATAAGGGCGGGCACTGCTGCCAAGGGTTATAGTGTTTAGCGGGAAGCTGCTGGAACAAGCATAATGAAAAGCTAATAAATCAGAGCCCTTCATTATACACTAAACTCATTAAGTTACTCCTTGAAAACGGCAAGCCAGACAAGGCGCGCTATTGTCAGGTGAGCGATGCTCAAAGCTTTCCTAGAAAAGATAAATTCAAAGGCAGCCTGTATTTACATGCTTAGCGTGCATGTGGAAGGTTAAGGACAGGTATCAGGAACACCCATGTGGTGCAGCATCCACCCAGCGTGGGAAGGGCGCTTTGGAAACAGTGTTGGCAGAGAGCCCGGCAGGGACCAAGACCCATCTCAGTGAGAGGATCTGTGAAATTGGTGCAAATTGCAACACCAGATCTTCCATTTTTGCAAAAAAAAAAAAAAAAAAAGAAAAAAATCTGATGCGTTTCTATATTGGATTTTTTATTTCATCTCCTCCTCCCCCATATATTCATTTCCCCTGAAGCCGCTAAACTAAATCTATTTAAATGTATGATCAGTTTGAGTCTGATTTTTTTTAATCGGTTTAAGAATTCTGACCTGGAATCCTAATTGTGCAATACTAAAAATGTAATGAGAAAACCAGAACATCTCTGATATAGTTAAACTTTATGACAGTGGTTACACAGCAGCTGAATGTAATTGGTCTCAGCTTCCTTCAGTCAAACTTGTGTGAATCAGAAGGAAATCATCCCAAATCAGTAGCATCACACTAGTGATTAATTACCCTGATTTCATTCTATCTTCAATGGTGGGCCAACACTTTTAAAAAGCTAAGTTACATAATCCTCCTTTTTTAAAATATGTGGATAGAGACTATTTACAAACTTGGTTAATCATCTACTGCTCTAAAGAATGAAAATTATTATGCAATAAAGCCATATATATGTGTATGCGAAGAGAAATACAGCAAACATTACCTTTTGCTAATTGGCCTCATTAAATACACCCAATTTAAAACAGAAAACTAGGGGTATGGAGTGAAACTGAGAGCAAAGCAGTAGCTGGGTGTTACCCAGAGGGAAAGCTTGCAACGGAAGGATTCAGCTTGGAGGCTGCTGTCAGCAGTCAGAAATACCCTACAGAATCACAGAATCACAGAATGCTGAAGGTTGGAAGGGACCTCTAGAGATCATCTAGTCCAACCCCCCTGCACACGCAGAGTCACCTAGAGCACGTGGCACAGGACTGCGTCCAAGCGGGTTTGGAAGATCTCCAGAGAAGGAGACTCCACAACCTCTCTGGGCAGCCTGTTCCAGTGCTCTGGCACTCTCATTGTTTAGATATTTTTCCTGAAGTTCCTGTGGAACTTTTGGTGCTTCTGTTTGTGGCCATTACCTCTAGTTCTGTCGGTGGCCACCACTGAAAAGAGGCCAGCACCATCCTCCTCATTGCCTCCCTTGGGGTACTTACAGACACTGATTAGATCCCCTGTCAGCCTTCTCTTCTCCAGCTGAACAGGCCCAGTTCCCTCAGCCTCTCCTCATAGGGCAGATGTTCCAGGCCCCTGATCATCCTTGTGGCCCTGCGCTGGACTCTCTCCAGCAGCTCCACATCCCTCTTGTACTGTGGAGCCCAGACCTGGACACAATACTCCAGATGCGGCCTCATCAGGGCTGAGTAGAGGGGCAGGATCACCTCCCTCGACCTGCTGGAGACGCTCTTCTTAACGCACCCCAGGATCCCATTGGCCTTCTTGGCCACGAGGGCACACTGCTGCCCCATGGTCGACTTGTTGTCCACCACGATGCCCAGGTCCCTCTCTACAGAGCTGGAAGGAAACCCATGAGGAAATCCAGCTACGGCCATCAGAAAATCACCCCGACTTCCTTCACAGGACTGACACGTAGGAGTTATTTTTTTGAAAAGAATGAATCCAGAATAATATAAGGAATCTCAATATTGATTACAGTTGATTGCACCTGAATTCAGACCCCTGGGGAGAAAAAGTGCATTGGTAGCAGAGCCTTCTATAAGAGGAGTGAGGGACGTTAATATCTTGCTGGTATTTAGATGGGCTTTGGAACAAAAACAAGGTATTCCTAGCTGGGTGACAGAACAAAATTGCCCTGACTGCATCTTTATATATGCAAACAATTTACCTTGGACACTGTGTGCACCAAGACCGTGTTTAGGAATATACATGGAGGAGCACATATTGCTCAACTGTTGCCTTCCTGTTGCCTTCACTACAACCTTTCGCAGGCCTAACGTGGATCCTGCTAGGGCAGTTTGGTCCCAAATCCCGTGTTTCCGATACTGCCACTTCAGTAGAAATGTTTCTTCTGGGTGAGACCAGACAGCAGATATTGGAATTGCCTTTTAAAGCACGCTAGGGACAGTGGATCATAGGAAGAAATGCATAGCAAAAGAGAAGTTTTCGCTGGTGAAGACATCTGATCCACCTGCCCATCAACATCACTTGCATCTTCAGGCTTAGAAGAGGAAGACATCACTTCAGGGGCACTTATTCCCAGACACAGTATTATTATTACCTGGAGGAGACAGTATCGCTAATCCCTGGAGGAGCTGCCTATAGAAGGAGATGCTCCATCTACAAAAACAGAAACGAGCCTTTGCCAGAGCCACCTGGGAAGTAACATTTTAAGATAAACCAAAGAAAGAGGAGACGGGATAGGTTAGGAGAAGGAGGATCTGCAAAATCAGCCTCTATCAGCACGCCACAGCCATGACCTTCAGACCAGCTTCCCTATGGTCCTCATGGTAAAATATTCGGGCGCATTAAGACCTTATCAACGCACAGGATGTGAGGCTTGTTTTTAAGACTTACGATAATAATAAAAAGCTTACATACTCCCTCACCCAGCCCAAAATAAGCCACCTTCATTATCTGTTATGTCAGCTGTGCCTAGAAAAAAAAAATAAGTGAAACACTGTGTACCCTTTAATAGTTAATCCTCTAACATGTAATTAGGCATTCACATGACAATCAGAACAGGACTATATTTCATGTTTGCCTTCCCTTTCAAAGCCTCTACTAGAGGGGCACTTACTCTGTCAAATCTGCTATAGTAATCAAAACATTGAAATTACTTCTTTCCACACTAAATATACTGGAACTGGTTGTTTGATTAAATGTAGAGCAGAGAGTGCAATTTGCTAAATTACAAGTATTCTGAACATGTAAATATAGTTTAATTACTGCAATTAAAGAAGATTACTGGAGATTGGCAGATGGGAATGTAATGCTGTTTTAATTAGAGTTTTTAATGCACTGTAACATAAGCATAATATTAACCCTTTATCCTAGAAAGGGCTGGCTAGTCTCTGAAAAAATATTCTTTGAAAAAAACGTACTGGAGCTGCTGTTTCATAACAAGACTTCAAGTCAATTCACGGTAAAGCGCCAGGGTAATTTGGGAGAGTTTCAGACGTTATTTGTAGTACATGCGCTGCAGAGTAGATACATTCTGGAGCGCAGTCAGAAAAACCCGCCCAAGTTGGGCACGTTGTTTGCGCCCTGGAAGAGGAAACGTAGGAAAATACAGCATTTGGGTGGATGGACTGTGTTCCATAAAAAGTGCAATCATCGCTACATCACTGGGACTCGAGACTCTTTCATGAAAGTTAAAATACCTCTCGCCCAAAGATTTACAAAACATGAAAGGAGAAAAACGTTTCAAAATGCATTAGTTCAATTTTGAAAAACTGCCACACAGAGACACAGAACAATATTGCCCGGGGCCTGGGTTATTGCTACTCAGCCTCCAGAACAGTATTTGTTTCATAAAGTAATATTCCAGAATGTACTAAGCAATTTTTGTCATCTTGAAAGCTATCACTTGCAACATTTTATCCATTTAAGTCAATAGCCCATTAGAAATTCTAATTGAAAGTTCAATACTCTGCTTGGGATCCTACAATAGAGGTTGCCTTTGGAAAGCCATTTAAAGTCTTAATCTCTTTATCATTTGGTATTTTGAAGCCTAACTTTGTTCTTGTTAGGCAGATCAATGGCATTAATTTACAAAATGGGGGAAAATGTCACCCTTCATCCTTTAAATCTCAGCGCGGCGAAGAGCCGCGTAAGCGAATCCGACCGTTGCTCTCCCATATTAGCAGAAAACGGTGCCATGGGAGGTTGACCTACAAATTTTAATTACTGCATGAAAAATTCAGCTCCTGGAGATGAATAGAGACTTGAGGAAAGGCAGAAGTCCACCTTCTGAGTGCTTAACTCTTCAAAGGCTGCGTTGGCACATGAAGCAGCCACCTTCAATAGGCGAAGCCTGCAAGGTGCAAGATCAAACTGCACCAGCAACTGAAGAAAAGGATTTTACCCACAAAGTAGCATTATGTGAGTCCAAAATAGATGGACACTGGTGTCCTCTAGGCTATAACATTTTGACCCAGCAAGAAATTTAACGCCAGCAAAAACTCAGGGCTTCCATAAGCAATTCTGAAAATCTTAGGTTAATCATATGGACACACTCCATGAATTACTCTTTGTAACACAAGTTTCCTTATGTCAAGCTAAGTTGTCCTTAAAACAAAACAAAACAAAAACCCAACAACACAACAACAATAACAAAAAAAAGTGATTTTGCAAAGGTTTATCTCTTTTGTAACGTTTGTCATTTTTGATGCCTTTTGCTGTATTCATTGTAGTGTGCGCCAGACCAGGCCGCACACCGTCATGCTTTCCAAGACACACACACAGGAACAAAAATGAACGGCTGGTCATTATAATGCAAAACTAGGTGCCTTCCCCCACCGACAGGGAACAGCAAAATGATTGTGCTGCCCTGCGGGTGCCACAGGTTCAAGATTGCTCTTGGAATTTTTTCATTCCACAAATGGCAATTACTTGTGGTTCGGTGATGTGGGGTGAATAGAAAACTCCCTTGTTATTTGAACCACAAATTAAGGATTTGGATCTCCAGATCTGTGATGGCTACTTTGATGGTCAGACAAGCAGGAGGGGACAGAGAGAGAAGGATAAAGAAACGAGAGCGAAGACAAGCCGCGGCTGCCTGGGTGCAGCACGTCCATTAAAACAGCTGGGGGTTGCGGGCACCTGAGCATGTCGGTGTTCTCTGTATTTGTGTGCGAGGACGTGAGGGGCACAAGTGATTCCTCTCCTTTATAAGCTTTTTATATCCTCCTGGCCACAGCCAATTCCAGCACAACTCCTTGAGCCCAACATCATGAACTTCCCAAGGCTTTAGTACCTTTGACTTTGCTCCCTTACTTTCAGAATTAGAGGGCAATCAGAACCAGGGAAGTTAAGAGATATTTATATTCTATTATTTCCTGTGGATCACACTGATGCTCCACACAAATGCTGGGCATTTCATTTACTAGCATAACTTGACATTAAGGCATCTTTGTGGATTGTGATTGAGGCCTTATTGTGCGCGATACTCTACAAAAGCAGAATGAGAGATATTCCCTGCCGCTAATGGCTCGTGACACACAAAGAGCAAAGCCAAAAAGGGACTTTTCCAATGGGAGACTCTCTGTATGGCAATGACCAAGGGAGGAAGAGACACAAGAACTCCTGAATATATCTCCTGATTCCAAATTGCTGGGAAAGCATTTCTCCCATTAGATGCTAACTTCAGACATCCTATTACACTCGCATTGGGTAAGCCAAAATTGTCACTCCCACTTGAAACAGTAGCTTCTTTGTCACACTATTATCCAACACATGACAGCAACATGATTATAGGATTTAGTCACTTGGATTGCTATTATGGAACATCTTGGGTGTAGTTTCCAGATAGGTTTCAGCTTGGTGAATTATCTGAGATTGGAGCAACAACAACATTCAACTCAGCACATTTGAAATCTCTTATCTAAAACATGCTGTAACATAGTAGGGATTGACCATCCCTACGTGCTGAAATGCACCACACATGACGAATGGGCAGATCCAACTTCCAATCTCTCCTCATGAAAGCAGTCTGAAGCTGGATGGCAGGACAAGAACCATCACCTTAAAACCTGTACACTACATCCTCATAGCAGTGTTAATCAATCCTCAACGACTGACATTACGCTTGTTGGTGGAAACTGCAGGTGTGTTCGCAGCTTCACCTCAAGATACTGCTGCATTTTCAAAAGCGCATTAGGGCTGTTGATTTGTTTTCAGCACTTAGAGAGTTGGCATTTATTCCTGTTTCAAAATAAAGGATTTCTAACTTTAAGTGACACTTTCCTCTTTTCACCTCTTTTCAGACTCTCGTAGGTAACAGATTTTTTGGTAAGCACCCCTTGCAGCTACTCCTAGCTAGGAAGGAAAATATCTCTATAGATTTCACACAACAAATAACATTTTGGTAATGCTGCTGTTTTGGAATGATTCTCTAGAAACAGCTGAGATCCATTTCTGGATTGCCAGAAGTCATATGAAACCTTGGCATACCTTGGGACCCTGCCCCAAAAGTGACAGCCTTAAATAGACTTCACTGTTAGCTCAAGAATTAGACCCCACGGTGGTCGAAAGCCTCTGTCTTGGAGCCCAAAGTGCCCCATAAAGTTCTGCCAAGTTGGGAAAACCAAAGAGCATCCATGAAGAGACACATCCAAAGCCACTGAGCCCTTCCCAACAAGGCCGGTGGTCTTTGCACATTCCTGATCCTCCAGCAGCGCCACGCACTGCTCCCGCAAATCCGAGACGTGTCAGGAGAGACAAGGCCCTGGAACTGCATCAAACCTAGCTGTGTGGGAAGGGTTAAAACAACCTGAGTAGCTAAACCCCTGCAGCTATCATATAAGCCAGCCGCTTTTAGACAAATTGAGCAAAATAGTCCTTTCAGCTCAGCAGGCACATGACTAGCTGCACAAAGGAGTCCTTCTAGAAATCCCATGAATACCCCCATTATCCCGGGGATTGAGCACAGAGCCACGCATTTCACGCCCACTGCCACCTGTGATTAGCTTTTTTGCAGTTATTATGGAGTACTTTGATGGCAATGATTGTTTAAAGGCCTCAACAAGCGTGCTAATGTGACTTGAGGACTTGACTCCTTTTCATTCCCTGGTTGCTCCAGCTATCACACTAATTTACTTTAGGCAAAGGGGACAATAATAATAATAAAAAAAATCTCCTCAAAGAAATCACTTAGCATAAAATTGATTCAGTCTCTTAAAGAAACCCATGCCAGGATCCCATGTTAAAGTAAATTAGATATATGATCAAACAAAGCTAACAGTCATCTGAGCTTTGGACTCTTGTGTAGCACTTTAGGTTTTTAACAGAATCAGCCAAAGAAAAACAAAAAGGAAGAAGCAAAGAAGGGTCAATGGCTTTGCATGGATTTTTCCTTCGCTCTGCTTGGTGTTTTACAGTGCAGGCATGAAGCAAGATGTTAGCTTCAGGGAAAAGAGGTGTTTTACTGTTTGCAGCAGTTCTTCCAGCATGGTTCACATTGCAACTCTCAATACAAAATAATCTGATGCCGAGGGAGCAGTGAAAGGGATTGGAGGGCACAGGAGAAAGTGAAGGCTGCCATGGTGAGGAACAGGTGAGGATGTATCAGGACTTACTGTCTTTCTATGGGGAGGCTGTGCTGCTCTCAGTCTTGCACTTCAAAAGAGTAAACAGGGGTCTGTAGAAGAGCAGTGTGTGAGTGGTCAGCACTCCCTAACTTCTCCAAGAGTTTCCCTGCTCCTCTCTACATATGCTCAGTTGAAACAACCAGATATACTTACTACCTCCTAGTTGCTCTCCGGTTTCATGCACCCATGGTACATTTTTTTCTTGTTTTCAAGGCACTTTCAAAGGGTAAAAGCCCAATAAATACTTCAGGAGGAGGGATTTTTCTCTTCACAATTTTTATACTGATACTGAAAACAGATTTACAGTCGTATCCTTGACATTTTGTGTTTTCAAGGTGTCCCAAGGCTAGATCTACATATGACACCAGATGCACTCCAGATCCCAGATCTCCATCTTGGGAAGTGTGTGGATACACCCTGGAGAAGGGACTGGTTACAGCATCCGTCCTGACAGAGCTGGTTCTCACAGAGCTGCAAGCACCATGTCCGTAATTCACAACCACGCATCTTCATCACTTTTTGAGCCCATCATTGGTACCAGCGCAATACAACACAGCTTGCTGAATTGCCTAAAGTTAACAAACAGAATGCACTGTTGCAACAGGACACATTCAGTTACAGTAAGTATTTCTCTGCAGAAGATCCTCGTGCTCCACCCAAGCAGCAAACACAGCATCTTGATGTATCAGCTAATGGAAGTACATGTGGCACAAATATTTTAAATATTTTCTAGATAGGAATCAAGATTCGTGAGTAACACAGAGACCAGCAGATGAACAGAAGCAGTTTTGGCTTTGGACACAGAGGTTTAAAAAAGGCACAAAGACTATTCACCTTCTCTGGGGAATAATGAACAGAACTTGTCGGGTGGTCACATGGTGCTGCTTAGCATGTTGTCGTGTCCAACACCCTGTTCAGCTCTATTCACTGCTCGTTTTCCTTGGGGAAACAGCACTGTTGGCTACAGCTCTGTCTTATTCACAGTCGTTTTTCGTAAGTCATTCTCCGAGTATTGGAGCTAGTGGAAACTTGTTTTGTTACAGATCTGTGTTGCGAAGTTGCTGGAGCTGTGAGATCTGAATGATGCTCAGAGCAGTCCTCAGCCTGCTGGTCCTTTAACTCTCTAGTGCCCGGTCATCATCTCACATCAGTTGTAGCTTTAGCAAGATCTCTCCTTTACCTACAGCCTGATTTTCATGATGGTTGAAGGATCCAGTGAGATCTTTCTTCTCCATCAGTTTTGTCTGAAACTTGTCAATAGACCTAAAAATTATTTGGGAAACTCAAACACAGCCAGAGAGCACGATCATTTCAGCTTTGCTCCCATAGTATTACCAGATACCATCTCCCTTCTCTCCTCCGCTTTATGGACAAGTGCAAGCCCAGTCTTCAGGATCATTTTGGGCCACTGGTGTGCACATCTGAGCACGGCTGAGTAGCCCCATAGCCACAACCACATGCCAAGGATGTGCAAACACGTGCTGCTAAAAGGGCAGGGAAGTGTGGCTGAGCATCCCCCAGCCTTCCCAGGAGACCTGTGCTTGTTCAAAACCACCTTGAAGAACATGTTTGTAATCATGCTAGAACAGTTTTTATGAATGTAGTAACGCCTGAATTTGCAAAAAGGCTGTGTCACAGTTATTGGGATTGAATGATGAGTCCAAGCAGGCAGCATTGCTACTAGGAGGCCACACATGATCTCTGGAGTTTCCGTGGTTAAGTCTTCTATGTGACTTCTTAAAATGCAGTGCGAATTCCTAAAATTCTAGACTCTCCTAAGATGTAGCTCCCATTTTCTGCATCCAGGGATCATCCCACTGGCATAGTCATCAACCTCTTCCACAGCTGGCCAATCCAGGCCAAATTCAGGGTGAGTATCTGTATTTGGTGAGCCAAGACAAGAAGGCCCCTTGCTTCAGGTTAAATCCCGGTCCCAATATCATCAGTGCATGGAAGTTTTGCCATTTACTTCAAAGCGCCCAAATTCTCCTCCAGCCTTGTCCAGGGAGAGCGACGGCATCTTTGTGATGCCCAGGGGCTGAACAGAGCAGCTCCTATGGGAGCAAAACTCCTCCAAGCTTAATGCCAGTCTTTCATGAGAGGCCACAAGGTTTGGTCTTGCCTAAAAGTATACCAAATAACTACTTCACTGGAGAATTTTAAAAGAGCTGTTATTTTATGCCCTAGTCATTGCAAAGCAGATTGGGTTAGTCTGGCAAAAGCAATTCTAAAGGAGTAACATAAAATATTTAAAGATTTATAGAACAAGTGGCCCACTTAGGGGCTTATCTAACTTTTACTAAACATCTCTGGTTATGCCTTGCTATGTCAGCAAAAAGAGGCTGAGATTTAAATAAATAAAACGTGGTGGAATCTAATAAGAGGCAGGAAAAAAATATGATACATCAAGTCACTAGTGAAAGGAATATTGCGCTCTAAGTGATCTCCACCAACGGCTATGTTTGTCTACCCAGCTGAAAAGGAGACAGCTTTAATCTTGAGGCTGCATGTTATTTAAATAAGCTGAAATTGTTTTCAGCGATGTGAAGTGCATCCACTAAAGATAATGATCCCATTCTGGATTGGCTCTTTATTTTTTTTTAACAAAGGGAGACAGGTGGATGTACTGAGCAGAAATATAAACCGGTTTGGTTTTTGCATTAGCTCCAACAAATCATCACAGGAGCTCTCTGCATGAAACATGAATTTGTGATAGTCTGGTTCTTCCTCTTCCATCTCTTCCCCTCTCCTCGGCCTGTTATGGACTGGATAGGAGAACATTTTACTCCAGCAATGTTGAGAGAGGCACTAGAGAGAAAAGGGGTGTCCCATGTCTACACCCAGTGGGCCAAGTACTCACCTGCACCCTGACATTACCAGGGATTTATACACACGAAGAATCCAATGGCTGAGATTCCCTTCAGAAAGATGTGTTAGGTAACTGCTTACTTATGTACTTAAAAGGGCAGATTTAAGCGTTTTTTTTCTCCTGTGATGAACCTTCTTCTGTTTCAAGCATGTATAGGAATTACTGAGAAGGGCTAAAGGGTAATGTCTAGCTTCTGGTTTCCCCAGTGCTGCGCCTGGTCCTTTGATGAAGACATGGATTCACACAAATCCTCAGCTAAATTTCAAATGTTTCTACAGCAAAGAGGAGGACAGTAACAGTCTTCTTCAGCTACTGCTTCTCGCTTTTCAGGCGTCTCCTCTCATAGCCATGCTTCCCACCTTGACAGCCCAGCACACGCTACCCTGGTGAAGTCAGTCTCACCTTCGTCTAAGAAAGCATGCCAGACTTTGGTTTCAAAGCTTGGTTTTACGAAGTTACCGTGAATAACAGCAGAGTACCACCACTAGCACGAGGGCTGGACCAGTGATGCTCTGCAGAGATGGAGGTGCTTCGGGTGGTCACGATTCCCCATTCCAGTGCCAAATGCAGCCACCAACTTGCCACGAGCAGCTGTTTCTTCTTGACTCAGCAAAGGTCTTAGGTCTTACTTTGCTTTATCGTGTGTACAACCAATTATTTCAGAGCACTATATATGTACTTTACGTGAGACCTATGCTCCCTGCCTTGAGTGACCTGGTAGGTCAGTGATTTAATAAAGTCCACGGTGAAACTTTATGTTCTAAATGCCAGAGGCTACCACTCGTATGAGCTTGACTTTTTTTTTTTTTTTTAATTTAGCTCCCAAATAGTCCAATGTGAAAATGAGAAACTCACTGGAGATAGATAGGGGTTAAGGTGGCCTGGAGCAGAATGGGGCCTTTTTAGGGTCCAAATGAAGTTTGGAAACATTAGCAAGAAACAAGAAGCATCACCTGATAGCTACAAGTACATCAGACACCAGGCCCGGGCAGAGGCAGGGGGGCTACGCAACGCATTGGCTTGCACTACATCGCTAATAACCTTCCCCAATGGCTGCAAGGCTCCAGATGCACTGTCTTTACCCACATTTTTTATTATTCTCCTTGAGAAGCTACCCCAGTTTCCTCTCCCGCTTCCTGCCATGCGAGGCACCCTTTGCACAACAGGGGACAAGGCCAAGTCCCATGTTGGGTGGCAAATTGCAGGCAGTTTTAAAAGGAGAGGAAATCCTCCCTGGCTCACCTAAGAATTGCTATTTTAGCTTTGCTGCTGGGACATCTATAAAAGAATCAGACCGTTTTGTCTCTTCAGATGAATGTACGCCTCGCTCTTCATGCCTGCTCAGTCACAGACACGCTGCAGGTACAGGGGCGAATGCCGCAGAAGCACCACCTGGCTCCTTGGCCCTGCTCCGGCTGCTCAATAACAACCAGACTGTGTCCTCCGAAGCACCTGGCGACGGCTTTAAATGGTCATTTTGTAGCTTGGGCCCCGGGACGTGTCAGACTCGAAGGCACAAGACTCCCTTTTCCTTCCTTCACCCCTCGTGCAACAGCGAAACGCCCAAGGGGGCACCACAGCAATTAGGTTTGAAGAAGGTTATAATCCAGCCCGGCAGCAAGGAGCGGGAAGAGTAGCAGCAACAACAACCCCCGCCTTTTGGGAGGTCTTTTGAGTGGAAAAAAATTATGGAAAGGGAAGGAAAAAAATAAACAAACAAGGATGAAAGAAATGCCCAGTGGCAACCATTTTCAGTGTGACCTAGTGAGCTTTCAACTTCAAACCAGGCGGATCAAGAGCTTCCCGGCGGCGGCACCTGGGGACCTGTCACTCGCTCGTCAAGCCCCGCTCCATCGGCCTCGGCTCCCGCCCACGCGCTGCCAGACCCACAAACACCGCAGCCTTCTTGTGCGATAAGAGAAAAACCAAAGCAGACTCCCCCAGCCAAGAGCCAGCCTGCAGACCAAGAGTGTCGACCTCACGGACGGGCCAAGGGAGGGCAACACCACCAAGACGACCAGAAAGGTGATGCAACAGAACGGAAATTTGGTAACAGTCTGCTATTAAAGGGCAATACTAGACGGAGCCTTGCTGGGGGGGTCTTCCCAACCTTTAAGGTGCCAAGAGCTTGGAGATGGTGGAAGGAATCAAGAGCTGCCCTGGGGTTGCTTTGCAAACTGTGACCAGGGTGTGGGGCTTCGCGCGGTTGGCCGTGTGCTAAGATGGCGCTCGGGATGTCAAATAAAACCAGCAGTCGGCTGCACCTTCCCTAACAGAGAGCGTTCCTACTGTCCGTGTCCTGCGGAAACGCCCCGTGACTCCGAACGCGTCCTTCAACCTGATGGCTCGAGAAGAGGGGTCACAAGTCAGACTACTACTTCTTTGTGAAGCACCGAAGAGCAAGAAGCAGTTGGGAAGGAAGCAAAAGACAATGATCATTATAGCGAGAAAGAAATATTAACTTTTGCCTGCCTATTCTTTTACACAATCATTTTAAATAGCTCACCCCAAAGTAATTACTGGTTCAATGAGGGTTGCAAGAATTTGTTAACAGGCCCCATTCACTAGGCTGACTCCTGTCCAGTCCATTTCCACGGTACTCACGGCTAAAAAGTATTAATGGAGCCCAGAGAAGCCCTCCAGCAAAAGATCTCAAGTATTTAGTGCCTAAGCTTGGCACTTACAGCCTGAAAAAACCTCACTGGGACCGGCAGCACTGACGAATTCCTGGCAGTTTTCTACTTCAAGATAGATTGAGAACTTCTCAGCAATTTGAGACCACTGCTGAGAAACTATATACACACTTCCTTTTCCATGAATTTATTAAAGCAAGCAGTGAAAAATGGGCAGCCATCCTTACATTTTCAGCAGTTTACAGAGCATTTTGCACACAAAGTAAGGAGGCTCAATAGCCAGCAAGGAACGCCTACTCTCTACCGCAAAAAAAGAGACATTTCTCACCAAATTGTTTGTTATCAACCTTTTAACTTGCTCTTTTGGAAAGCATCTGAACCAGCCCTTAGAGAAATTTCATGGGGAAATTAAAATGTACTCAGAAAACATCTATAGAAGCTGTCACTGCACACTTGCACTGCCCTTATCTGGTGCAAACACTGAAGAAAACATCCTTGGCAGGTAAGTTATAATGATTCTGGCCATCTCCCCTCATTTCTGGACTACGTGTTATCCAGTCACCACCTTATCCAAGTGTCACAACGGGTAAGGAACAATACAGCTGACTCTTAGTTGAACACAAAAGCTGTGGAGCAGCAGTTGGGCGATTTAAAAATATATCTGCCCCACAGAATTCCCTGCAATGCTCCCAGATTTTTTTCACAGAAATATTAATACAAAGCTGTTCCCAAGATGGTTATAAAAAACCCTTATGTTCATATATATTCAGCAAGATCTTTCAATACTTGTGAAGGGTCTTCAGGAGTCATCTGCTTCCACACCAGAAACGTGCTATGGGATAGGACAGGAATGAGAAACGCCCATTCCCAATAGTCTCTGAATGGCACAAGGGCTGAAGTAGGTTGTTACAAACCCTTCTCGGCATAACCCGAGATTGCAAAGTAATAAGCTAACACATTTGTTAGCGTGTCAGCTGCAAAGAGGCAACAGGACATATGGGCAGCTAAATTATTTCCAACCGAGTTTGTTACCAGACAAGAAAAATGTGGTCCGGCTTGAAGGCGGCTGGTTTTAATTACCATTCTCTGCCGACCAAGATTGCACGGGACTGCAGCAGGACAGCGCAAGCTGGCACGGGCAGCCGGCGTGCCAGGTCGCCTCCAAAGCTTCCCCAGGCCAGAGGAAGCCCGTCCATGGATTGCAATAGGCTCTGGACGGGCTGCAAATGGAGAAAAGCCACCTCCGAACGTCTTCCACCAGTTGGCAAACAAATGAGACATCGTATGCGTGCAGTTCAAGCACTGCTGCCAACTTCTAATAGAATCAGAGTTTGTGTAATCCCAAAAAAGGGGCTATGTGATCCTTGGAAACAAGAACCCCTTGTCTGGCCTTCCATTCATTCTGTAAAATACACTAAGTTTAATTTCAGTGCTTGGAGCTGCCGCAGGCCAAGAGCAAAATCACACGCACGTGTTAGAAACAGAACTGGAGATAGATGCAAGTGGGCAAATTTTGATACCTCTCCACAGCCCATCTCCAGAGAATCATTGGGTTTGTCATTAGATTCCACCAAAAAAGCAATAGAGTAGATTACTCTTAATAATCACAGAAGCCGATTTCTTCGTCACATCTCTCTCTCCAGGCAGGCCATATGTGAGATGCAGAATTAAGCATGTTGGCTTTCCAGTGAAAAACATCGCTGCACTATGAGCCCCTCACCGTGGTGGTTTTGATCGAGCTTAGCAACACCAGCCAGTTACGCCAACACGGCAGCAGCTGCGGACAACAACTTCAGAGCAGTAATTTCAGGAACAAAGGGATACCTGGTGTCAGCGAAAGCTGCTACGCAGGGAACCTGTGAGCAATCTTAGGCGCTTGGGGTTCATGGATACCAACCTCCTTTCCAAACCCTTGAGGCCAAATCCTGATGGTGCCAACTGTAAAGGGACTGTGAACATGTCATCCTGCCCACTGCTGAAGGGGACATGACTGGGGAAATGCAGTTCAGATTCACTGCAAATCTTCTGATTTTCCCCGCTGAACCACTCAGCAAACCCGGGTTCAGGTCCTGGGGAGTTCAGTGTCTCCAGCAAAAAGATTAATCCTGGTTTTCTCACTGGGGCCAGGTCACGTTTCACATGGGATTTTGGTACCGACATCTTGCCCAGTTCCCGCACTCCCAGAGTCCATCTGCACCGAGTGCCCTCGCTGGCTTATCAAGCACGGATGAGGCAGCCCAGGGACTCGGCAGCGCTGCGGATGGAGGCCCCTTCTGTAATTCCCCTTAAACCGTAAAAGGACCATGGGATTGGAAGCCAAATTAATTCTCTTACAAAAAGCTAAAAACGAATGCCTAAATATTCTTACACCTGCCATACTTAGTCTCTGCATTTACACCTCAGGCAAATACTGACAAAACTAAAAGCACTAATAATATCTATGCAGGAAAGTTAAGTATTTGCCCAAAAGAAAAAAAAAAAAAAAGGACTCTGGTATTTTACAGCATTGGATGAGAATTCCACTGTGTGCAAGCATATAAAATATTTTTAAAAATAAAGCAATCAAGGTCTCTGAGCCTTAGTAGTTATTTGACATTTTCCTTATCTAGTTACGTATTTTAAATTATATTCGTTGGTTTTGCTTATTTTGCAAAGCCTGTTGGATTTTTGGATGCTATACTTATGAGCAGCCTAATAAACAGTTTTGCTGTAAGGAAGAAGAACTATGTAAGAAAAACCACTGTGCTAAAGGGAGACGTGGCCTTCCTGTAACACGGGCTTCCCAGCTCCCTGGCAATCCTCCAGGGAAACGGCAACAGGGTTTGCATTTTACTTTAATCCTAATTCTAAAACCAACCCCAGTGATAATATAGGTGGCCAGGAGACCTGGTTCTAGCCTGAAGCCTGCCTGGGACTTGCTGCTCTGGGCCGGCTGGGGGGCACTCAGCTGCGTGCTGGCTGGGCTCTAGCATGTCCCTCTGGCCACACAGCCTGCAAACACGGACGTCTCCTCGCCTCTCATTTGCTCTGCTGTCCCAAGCACCCATTGTGCCTGTTCTGGGTGGGAAGGGTTTGTGGCTGAATTAAAAAAAAAAAAAAAAAAGAAGAAGCAGAAGAAATAACATTGATCTGTGGTTAGATGTTCTCAGACCCCAGATGTGGCAGATGGATTCAACCTTAAAACTTCCTGCTTCTCACTTTGCTCACCAACGCGTGGCTCAGAAAAGGACTAAAATGCAAGATTTGTTACAGATCAATTTTAGCTGTCTTACCTGATTGTGAGGGATAGCTTATTTCTGCAGGAGATTTTCTAATACTGATGGAAGCAAGAAGCTGGTGCATGGCAAGACAGTTGTGCTGGGCATCACGCAATGCAACCCTCTGATAGGAGCTTTTGGTCCAAGCCGTAATGAACACATGCTCGATCTGAAGATCTGAGATCCTGTGTCAGGTTTCACTCCCTGCAAAGGTCACAGGTGGTTGGATGCAGGGATTTAGTTCAGGATCTCCTTTCAGGTTAATGTGAAACATGAGGCAGAGCATGAGGAAACCAAGAAAGAAGCTCTTTAGCAGCAGTTAGGCCGATTTCCTCCTGGAGAGAAGCATATTCACATGGTGACCAGAGCTATGCAAAACCTTTGTTACAAATCATAAAACATGGGCCACATTGCAAACATCTTCTGCTGAATGCTTGCCAGGGAATAAGATTTCACCCGGCTGAAAAAAAAGGCATGAATTGATAATATTGCAAAGTTTGACCTCAGATACCAAGGCATGTTTGCTGGTTTGGGTCGAGTTCCTCTCTGAGCTTTGGAGCTTGATGCCTAACACAACTTGAAGGCAGGCAAAGCAAGAGCGTGAAATAGAGCATTTGAACCAAGCTCAGATAGAGTGTTTGAACCCAAGCTCAGCTCAGATGAAAACTAACTGGTGCAAAAGGGCAGGACCAAGAACCACAAGAGAAATCCCTTTGCTTTCTTTAACTTTAAAGATGCATTTGAATTTTAGCACAAGTGTGAGATTCTTTTTGTTTGTTTTGTTTTGCAAACGCATGCACGTGGAGTTAAAAAAGTGCATTTTAAACTACCTATCTAAGCCGGATGGGAAGGTTGGCTTCCACTGGGAGCAACAAATCAAATAAATAAATTTCAAAAGCCCACAAGACTGACTTCAGAAATCTTGGGCTTCTCCTGCAGTCCGCGGGGTACCTTCCATCTAAAGGGCTGCTTGGCCTGTGGGGCTGTGGAGCCAGGCACTTGTGGGGCCACCGGAGCCGGCGCCAGGCGCGCGCGCTCCAAGCCGCAGCGGGCAGCGAGCCGCAGTGTTTGTGTGTGTCAGATCAATCTTTGCCTGCCCAGGACAGCTGTACTCGCAGGGGGATCACCAATCATCCTGCTAGGAAGCGCTCCTGTCCTTCAGCAGGCAATTAGCGTGAGTCCATTACAGCTCCCCGGAGGCCCCCGGGGGGCTGCAAAAGGCATCGACTGAAAGGTCAGAAACCTCGTGAGGACGGGAACGAAGCTGTGCCTGGCGAAATGGAGTGGAAAGCAGTAGCTATTTGTCACCCCCTAGTAATTCAAAAAAAAAAAAAAAGGAAGGAGGAGGAGGAAGGAATGTGGCGGCGGTGGGGCGGGCAGCGTTGTGCACAACTGCGAGCACGTGGCAGGAGCATCAATAAAAGCTACGGGCAACTTCCCGGGACACAGATTTCATGGGCCGCTGGAGCTGGCAGCAGCCGGCAGAGCTCGCGTGCTCTCCCAGCTCCCCGAGGAGCTGCGAGGGTCAGCGCAGCCCCAGGGAAAGGGGCTGCAGAGCCCCGGGCTGAGGCCCAGCACCCCGGAACCAGCCGCTGAGGAGAGGAGCAGGGCAGCAAGCGGCGCAGAACGGGATCGTGGGCGGCAACATCTCTGCAAAGAAGGCACCGCCGGGCGGCCCGCGGCTGCGGGAGCAACAAACCCGGCGGCTCCGCAGCCAACTCAAGCTGCTCCCTGGGACTGCTTGAGACTCTGGGCCAAGAGCACCATATGGGAATGTTTGTATCTACACACAGCTCCCAGGGCACCACTAACTACCGCAGTTGGGCAGCTCCACAAGGGACGTGCCTCAGAGGAATGGCGGACACCGAGGGGCGTCAGGACAGACAGCAGGCTTCACCCAGGACGCATATATGCACTGTGCTTTCCTCCCACTGGCACTTTTACTGGGCCTTCATGCTCACCTCCAAAGGAAGCCACTTCTGTAAACCATCTCTTCCTCATGGCTCATGCTTTTTGGGTTGAAATACCACTCATTTGCTGCTTTCGAGGTCTGATGCGTGCACACACATACACACACATAGATATGCATGAACATCCTCAAACTTTCTTTACCTCACTTGCAGCTAAGGTGAACATAAAACGATAAATTGATATTCCTCTGCTACTTCGAGGACATACAGTTTTAGATTAGCTGTATTGCTCCCACTCCCTCCATTTACCAAACCAACTTCTCCTACAATAAATGGTCTCGCGGGCTTGTTCCTTGCTGGGCACTGCCTGACCACGTTTCTAGAGCCCAGCACTGCAGATCACCGTCCTCCATGACACTGCCAGCGCCGCCAGGCTGATGTTTAAGAGAAGCTGTTGATTAGTATCCAAGATACCAGTTAGCAAGATGGTTGCTTTTAATGGCTCGTATTGATGAATGAGTTCATGCAATTCCACAAGAACCAGTGTGCAGAGCGGGCTTGCGCGACACCCTTGAGGAGCACACAGGTCACCTGCATTGCTTTTCTGGCCAACGGGTCCTTTCACATATGGTTGGACAGCCGCAGGGACAACCCACACCTGGCAACTTCAGTGGAGCTGAAGTCCTACTATGGTCCAAAAGCCACATTTAGAAGAACCAGCGGCACCCATTTCCGTGGCTGGCAGGCAGCCAAAGGGCCATACAGGGCAAGTCAAGCTGCAGTCCTGACACCGAGAGGAACGGCTCTCTTCACTCTGAATTAACGCTTTAGGGCTTCAATGGTTGAACCACTTCCTCAAGGGTCCACAAAGATCCATACCGAGACAAGCATCCTGAGACACATTTGCTTTGCCTTTAATGAGAATACCATCAATATCAAGTGTGCAATTTTATCTGCTGCTAAGTAAACCCTTTGCTCTTTAAGGGCACTTGACCTCTTCTGGTAGCACAAGCCCCGGCACGCAGGCAGAACACGAGGCAAACACCTGAAGCGCTGGCAGTGCCAGTGCCTCCTGAAGCCAAAAGTGAGATGTAGGAAACAGCTACACATAACAGACCCCCTTTGCCTCAACAGCAAAATATACAGGCCCTCAACTGAGTAACATCAAGATGTGGAGTCTAGTACTAAAACCCTTTTTGATATAAAGCTTCACTTGCTATTTTGGGACAGTCCCTTATTAAATCTTCAGACATTTGTTTGACCAATCACATATTCACAAGGGCGTTTAACTCATGGTGATCAAGGGAATGAACCTGATGTCCTTGACTAATGCTGTAAGAGGAATCTGAGACCATGGTAGAAGTGGGAACACAGGCTACACTGGGTGAAAAGCGACGGTTTTATCTGGATAGCAAGGGGTAAAAGCAGCAATACAGGGAGAAAGAGGCCTTAGTACTTTTTTCTAACCCAAGTATCTTGTCTTTCTTAGGAAGCCAGCAAGTACTTCAGAAGATAAAACTCTAAGCATCAGCTCTTCAGTAGGAATATGGAGGATTGATTTGCTTTCAACTACCAGTCAAATGTTAAGAATTTCTTAATTGCCTCAATTTTATTCATCTCTAATCCTGTTAATAAAAAGAAGTGTGCATGCTGGGGGAGGAATGGATTGGTGGGGATGGGAATACCTTCCTATCTGCAAAACAGTACAACTCCCATTTCACATGCGCCTTTAGCGTGGTCAGGGCTGGATGTCAACAGATGACTGTTTCCTTCCAATTGCTTCACTGCTTTGCTGGACTCATCTTGAAAATGTTCTTTGAGGGATTTAATAGCAGGCATTCATTTCTGCGGCAGATAAGGTGAGTCGAGCTCTTTATGCGTAGTAATTTAATAGGAACTTGGATCTAATTTAATAGATCCTTTATGTCTCTGTCAAAGACTGTTAACATTGATTGGTGCAATGTCTTATAGAAGTCAGTAAATACATTAATCTCTGGAGAGCTTGTGACAACAGTTCTGTTAGCAGCACGAACAGTATAGACGGACAAACTGTTACTGAATGAAAGAGGAACTGAAAAGTTACACGAAGCCAAGGTGGAAAAACTCCGGAAAGAAGAGCGTTACTGAGTACTCAGCAAAGCTCCAGTCTGGATGACACCTATTGGAGTTTCAGAAGCACCTGCCTGAATTCATCCTCTAACCATAATCTGGTTATTGAAGCTGAAGAGAGTACGGCAACACTGTGTGATCTAAAAGCCGAGCAAAGCTTTAACACAACCAGAATACAACCAGTTTGGCATATGTCAAACACATCATGCCTATCTCTGAGGACATACTGCTGCCACATCCTACTAATGTCAGATCTCCTGTGGACAGAGAGCAAGGCATTTCTGCAACCAAACCACCAACCTGGGCTCGCTTCCGCTCAGGAAGAATTAATCACTCTCTCCAAGATGATGGGACACTCTAAAAATGCAGAAAGTGTCTGTGTTAGAGGCAAGGCAAAGGAGGCCCTAAAAATGCAGAAAGTGTCTGTGTTAGAGGCAAGGCAAAGGAGGCCCATCTCATAGCAGCTACGAAGGCTGGCCAAAAACACCCAGCTAGGAAACCTCTTGCTCTGGTGCAACAGAAACTGTCTAGATGCATTTGTGCTTTATTCACGTCTCTGGCTTCTCAACACTTTCCATGTTTCACTTTCTGTTCTTAACAGGATAGGAAGTAACGTTTCCTCCCTGCTGGGTGCTGAGCACCCAGAGCTCCCATAGCCTTAGCACGGAGACGAACTGACCAACTCCACAGCCGGAGCGCCAACGCCTCCAAGGAGAGATTCACTGGTAAATTCCTATTAACATAGCCAAAATTCATGGAAATGTTCATGATTGATTCTAAGCTATTCTGTACAGCGCATTGTTAGCTCCTTTTCATTTAAAAACAGCCTATAATTGAAGAACTTGGGTACGAAGCAAAAGCAAACTATCATGGCAGGAATATCAGTGTGTTTTGGATGCAAAGCAGAAGCTTATCTGTTTTACTATTGCAGCACCAGAGAAAATCAATTTTGACACAGAACTGCCACTTTACAAGCAAATAACTATACTTTCCAATAACCTAATCTGTGCAAAGCCTACTGAAAATTCCCTAAAGAACCGGTAGTTAAAACCTCCATTAAATCAAAGGGTTTAATATGGAAAGGGAAGAGAGGATGCAGTTTGACTTGGGAATGTAATGGACTCAGTGGGGAAATAAATATGTTGTTTTATGTGTACAGTTACAGAATTTGAGAACATAGCATTCATTTCAAAGGGAATTCTCTTGCTGTGCAACTTATTCCTAAACAGATGTGATTTTTGCTTATTCAAAAACATTTAGGTAACAATTACAGCATAATAAATTATAATTGCCATCATCTTCCAGCTATGTTACGACTTCTATGCAAACACAAGGAAAATGCAATTATATAGAACACTGAACTCTAGTTTCAGGTATCTCAGAGCAGTGACAAGACACTTGTTTGGTTTAGAATGAACAATACTTCTTAACTTATCTATAAAAACAAAAAGCATGTGTCTGCTAAGGATTTGGGCAGCCTGACAAGGCCTATCTTACATGACCACTGCTAATTCTAAGCTGGTTAATTATAATATGTCTAAGGAGACATTAGATTCAGCCACTTCTCAAACATTGAGGAAGGAGCAAATAGACTAGAAATGGTCAGATTTCTCTAAGACATTCTGGGAAAAAAAAAAAAAAACCTATATTTTCAAGTTCATGCTATGAAATTTAAGCTTCATCAAGAAGTCACCAGTCACCACCAGTGTCACAGCACCTGTTGAACATGCTGGAGACACAAAATCAGCCACAGAGGTTGCAAGTGAGGACCCAGTTCAGCTGCGCAACGGTAACGTCATTGCTGTGTCCTTCTTTGCTCCCATTGCTAAAGGAGTGAACCTTAACATCTTTGCCAGGCTCTGAAGTGTTATAGCAGTTACGTTAGAAATCAATTATAAAATGCAAAGCCAATTCATTATAATTAACCAAGCTGTTATAAGCAACATCAATTTGAAAGCCTGATTCTCAGAAAAGGCATAGCAATTTTTTATTTGCTTAATAAAGATTCCAAGGATAGAATAAGGGGCTTTTTTTTTTAAATAATGGTAACTTGAAATTTGTTTGAAACCTTTTTTTTTTTTCTATAGCAAGCTTCAGTAAGTCACAATCCAAATGAGCTAGTCATGAGCTACTCTATGTCCCATGGTATGAAGGAACACCAATAATTAAAAATAGTTTTCTAAAAAAAATAATAATAAATGAAAGATTCAAGATTTAGAAAAGGCCACTTCTCCCCCCAGCGAAGACAGGTCTGTAACACTGCATCAGGGACGCCAGTCCGTGTGCCTATGGCTGAACCGGGATAGCAGAGGTGGCACCACCACAGGTGACACGATGCCATATGATCACACCCAAGAAATGACATCTAAAAGAGGTTTCGTGCTCTGTGCATCTCTTTCATAGACAACTTGCTTTAATTTGATCTGAAAATTAGCAAGTTGCTGAGTTCTCTCCTGTTGAAAAGAGTCCAGTATTGCAGCCTGATGTTTCCAAGGCAAGATCTCAGCTCAACCTGGTCCTCAGGAAGGTGCTTTTCTGGCTGCAGTCAAGTCACCTGATATTTAATCAACAGGAATACGAGGTGAAAATGCTGCTATTCCCAGGGAAAGCGCAGCCAGCAAAAGAGGAAGGACCCACCATGACTGACAAACTCCAGCTGCCCCATCAGCGACGAAGGGTTCCCCTTCCACCTAATCTTTCATCGCTCCTTTTGTTTCCTTTAGAAAAATATTTATCCTTCACAAGCCGCCTGGATTGCATTTAGCTCCTGACCGAGGAAAATGAAAATCCAGTTCGCACTCTCCTTAAATATTTCAAGGAGAGGGAAAATGCTGAAATCAAACAATCGACAAAAGTCTTTGAAAAACACTTATTTTTCTTAAGACCTCAGGGAAAGAGTTGGACATGTAGATTCACAAAGTGAAAGAAAACACTTTATCAGCAGGGCAGCCTGGCCTCGTAGTCTAGAGCTTTCAGTGGGGCAGAAGGACTGTCGGGAATCCATTTAAACAGCCCGTTAATTCTGTCCTTTACAAAATGTTAGCAACAAAGGCACTTAAAAGGCACAGGATTTAATGGATCTGCTCCATTTCAGAGCTACTGCAGGGGAATCCGGTTCCAGGGAGGCAGAAAAGTGGCAAACGGTCTAAAAAAAGTGAGATTAAAAATGGTAACTGACTTGGAGGCTAAATGACATGTAAAAAATTCCCAGAGTAATGGGATTAACCTCCATTAAATCCCACCACTCAGCAGGGTTTCTGGGCCCAACTCTAATGCTAGTGATGGACAACAGAGCTGTCATTTGCCTCCTGTCCCCTCCAGTGTACAAAGACACGTAAAAAAGTACCATGAAAATGGCACAGAATGGTCCATGGCACAAGCTAAGATGTGTGGCTGCAAGTCATGGAGCAGGTGGCCTCAGGGCATATTCAGGCAAGTTTTCCTTTGCATTTGACTCGGACGTGGCACTGCCTCGCATGTGGGGTTGGTCTGAATGTCCCCTCTGGACGCCCACCCCTCGTTTGCTCATCCCCTCCGATTACTGACGTGTCAGCACCTGCTTCAGGTCTCGAGTGGATGGAGAGGTGCGGGCTGCGGGCGCTCTAAACTCGCTGTCATGGATTGCGCTTGGCTTGAACGGCTGCGTCCCCCTTGCACAACTGTCCTGCTCGTTCACCCATCATCGATGTACACCACACTTGCAGGAAACCATCCGCCAGACCTCTGCTCCACGCGCACTCCCAAAAGCTCCGTTCTCCTCTTTGTCTCTCCTATCATCTTCCCTGTCTCATTCTTCTTTCATTTGTCTTCATTCATCTATCTCTTATCTTCTGCCTCCCTGTCCCTCCCACTGCTCCAGTCCTTCCTTCTGTTTCTTCTCAGTTCTTCTCCTGTTCCCCGCACTCCCTGCAAGTCTTCCTTCTTGCTTCATGGCAGCTAATAAATCTACTGTGAAAGGCTAGAAAACCCATAAGATGCAGGTTTGAAGGTAAAGCAACATAAATAAATCAAGATCCCTCATGAAGAAGAGCAACAGCTGTGACTCCTTTGTGGAGAGTTCAAAGATTGATGGGTGACTATCACTATCTGTCTTACACTACTTTCCAACGTCCTTGTCTCTTCTTGCCTTCCCGTGAGGAGCTCTGTCTTGGAGCTCAGCCCTTACATTAGCTTTCGGGCCTCTCAATGCATCAGATGCCCCCATGCAGATGGCCTGATTGCTCCTCTGACTACCAAGGCCAAAAGCTTCCATCTTGTCAGTCCTTCTCTACAAGCTCAATAAACTGCTTGGATCCCATAACATGTACACAAGGCACAAGCATTCCTGCTCACATGTATGCATAGACCATGGGCGTCTGCAGGCCCTCAGCTCTGCACACTTTGTGGAAATACAAATAAACAAACAAATAAATGGTGACTGTTTCTAAGCTGAAAGGCAGATATGCCCTTTCTTTCATTCAAAGCTTCAACACACAAAGGAGGCCAAAGTGCAGAGGGTCAGAATAAGAGGACTACAAATATTTACATAATCAAATATAAAAATAACCTAATCCTAATGCCACACTCAACAGGGCAAAGACAACAAGGAGAAGAGAGGAAAGCATAAAACTGTGAGGTTAAAGCATTAGAACCCCCCAAAGAGCAGTAAGTGTACATGAAGTAAATGAGCTGCTCGCTCCTGGAAGTCAGCCACAACCGGACAAAGTCTTAAAATGTCCTCAAAACGCCTCGCCGTGCCCTCCGAGCACAGGCGGGCATGAGCGCAGCGCAGCGCCCGCCCGCGAGGCTCGCTGCTGACATTTGCCCAGCGTGAATCTTTGGGAGCCAAAGGCAGAAGAAAACCGGCATGTGATAGAGCATTAGGGCCTGTGTCGATTCCTGGCAAAGAGACAACACTCGCTCTGAGCACAATTCTTCTATTTGCAGTAAAAATAAAACAGCTACGGTTACCAGCCAGGTGCTTTGTTCAAACACAAAGATCTTGCCCCCCAAAAGACTAAAGGAGCCTCCTGGCAGCGCTCCCCACCTCCTAAACCCAAGTGACAGCAAGGCTGTGTGGCGAGGAGCAGGACAAGTCCGCAAACTTCCACCGCTCAGTTATTATCTGAAAAATACCATGTAACTACAGAGTAATTACAGACTTCTAGAGATAATGTGCTGCAATAATATAGTATATGAAGTTACCCATTTTATTTTCAACATAATTTCCATGTAGTTTGCAATTTTAAGATTTAATAATGGAGTCGAGGAAACACAAATTGCTTGTATTGCCCACATATTTACACTGAATTGCACATACCATGTAATTACAGAGTCAATGGTTAGTATGGAATTACACCATTTCTGCATAGTTCCTTGTGTCCCCCTACGTACAGGGATGAAAGGATATTTCAGCACAGTGAAGAACAACACACAGAGAGGTGAAAAGAAGGAATGAAGCTCCCTTCTTCCAAGCATTGCAAGGATGGCACAAGGGCAACAAAAGCAAAAGACTTAGTGCAGAGGCATCAACTTGCTTTGCTCCCCCAAGCCCTACAAAACCCACTCTGCAGTTTGTCATGGATGATTCAGATCTCCACCCACAGGGATTTTATTTTGCTGTCCAATAAATTTACTGTTTTTGACAGACTCATCCCAAACTGCCCTCTTCTTCAAAAATTAAGATGGCAGCTTGCCAGTTCCCTTTGAAGGACAGGGCTTATTTTTCTTCTTCTTCACCACTTTGGAAAACCCACAGACACAAAGGCTTGCATCGGAATGGCTCATCTCTGCTGCCTGAAGGTTCGAGCATTGAAGGTTAGAGCTAATCTTAGCTTTGACGTTTTGTTCTAAATTCAGAATGCAATTAATTTACAAGAAAAGAAGCTGTACCAAGTAAAGCAGGATATTGACTTGTGATAATGCTCCAGGGAAAGAAAAAGTATTATTTTTATAAAATAAATAAAATAGCATGACAATCATTAAGGATCTCAAAATATAACACAAGCTTGCCATGCATACGCAGCAGATACAGGACTAGAACATGAGGAACAAAGTCCTTATTTCTAACTTTGCCGTAACTGGGCAGAAGGACCTGGGATTTCTCATATTACAGTTCAGATATTATTAAAACAACCACTGACTTTAGAGAGATAGGTACAAAAAAGCATGATCATATCTGTCTACAATTCAATCTATACACTAAAAGCTCCAAAAGACTTTTTTTTTCTATCCAGATAAGAAATTACTGAGACAAAAATATGGCCCAGCAGCTAGGATCCACTCTGGAAGAGAAACTCCAGGCCAAGAACAGCACCATAACAGAACAGTCTTCCCTCTGGGACGCCCTATCTCACTGAGCACTGTAAGGAGCACGAGAGCCGGCTCTGCGTCCTACTGAATGTCCTCTGAGGAGCAGCTTCCCCCAGGCAATGCCAGAGCACAAAGCCCTGGTTCTACCGAATTGGCCCAAGTCAGCGGGGTCCCGCTCACCTTCTGGGCAGCAGGGCAGCGATCGCGGAGCAGCACAACGCCGGCCAGCGCAAGCAGCAACACTTCCTACCGTGTTTGAGCGTCGCAGAAAAGCTTTAGTGGCCAGTGCGTTCTGTGAAGTTCTCACAGCAGTTTTGACCCCAAAGTTGGATGAATACAACATTACACCTCGGCATCACATACCCAAACACTTTCTGAAATCTTTTCCAGTATCAAACCTTGCTTGCCTGAGTTTGTTATGATTCATAACTTAGCTGGGAGGGCAGCACTTGCAGAATTATTGGCTATCCTCGCATAAAAAGATGGAGCTTTTCCCTGTCCAAACTCCCAACTCCTTTTGGTAATTACAGTGCCAGCACTTCAATAAATTATAAACAAATCATTAGTGTGTTGTAAAATAAACACTCTCATGTACTCGTCAGGGCAAGCATCATTCACCAGTGCATGAATCCTTCATACCCTGGCACCTCCTGGCACATATGAAACGTGTACTAGCAACGATGTCCTACACAAGAAGGTAAATGAGAACAACGTGCGTTGCTCTTGATCAGCAAGCAGCTCTGCAACAGGAAGAGAGTTGGGTTGAGTAAACCCTCCCCTGAGCTCAAAAACATATCATGAGAATGAACCTTTTTTTCACCTTTATTGTACAACTTAGTTGACTGAGGGACTTGTTTGTTACCTGCAAGGACTATTTTTCACTGCTTTTTCATGACATGTAGAACAGCAGAATTCCCATCTCAGTTGCATCTTCCGGCATTACAGTAATATATCTAAACAATAGATAAATTTTGTTAAATAACTCCTTATTGTTCTTAAATCACTTTACGCACAGCCTTCCTGGCTCTTCCACATAGAAGGAATTCACCTGCAGAATATTTCAAGTCAAACATACATTTTGTATGTAAATAAAATAAAGGGAAATTGGCACCATTGACAGCCTTTAGTTGAAGCTGTTAGACCCTCCGTATGAAAAGATCCTCTTTTCAGTTGATTATAACTTTGCCAAACTTCAAAGCATTTGGGCTGAATTTTTCTATGCCAGGTGTCTGCCTGGGGCTGAGTAGAACGCAATCATGTAATTAAAGGCGGTATCATAATGCATACACAGAAGGGGGCAAATTAAGGTTGAATAGGCAACCTTAATTCTCACGTTTCCTAACGTTCACAGGCTTGACTTTGCAACCCTAATAATGTTCTTTTAATGTGGCTTTTGGTTTGTAATATGCATCTAGAGCAATATTAATTTATAGACGTACCCCATTGAGGACTGATCTTTCACTGGACTGGTAAAAGGATATGCAGCCTTTCACCCCTTGCCACTGGTTTAAATTCTGCCTAGGGCTGCACTGCTGGGAAGCCACTGGTGCTGGTCAGCTGTTTGGCAGCTTTTCTGAAGTGAGCTGGTGATGGAGCCTCTCTGTGGAGGTGCCTACCTGGTGCAAACCCCCGTTGCTGCTGGAATGATGAGTAATCCGCAGTGCGGTGCCAGGCGCCCAGGCGGTGCTCTCCACAGCCAAAGGTACCAAGGGATGCAGGCACAGCTGGTGCAAACACCTTTACCAGATGGGGTTCCCGCTGATTTCCCAGGGGAAGTCCTCTTGGAGCAAGGGCTGCCATGGGAATCCTCCCTCCTTCCAGGGAGACCCTTCAGGGATGCCCAAAATCCACAGAATTCACCCCAGGGGTTGTCTACTCTTGGGATCTGAAAGCAGCTCCGCTAGTGCCCAACTGAGTATCCCAGGCTGCAGAGGCACAAAACACATTTTCAGTCCATTGAGAGCTGTTACATCTTATAAAAAACTCCCGCTTTGCTTTGCTTTCCTTCTGGCTTCCTGCTGCACCCGTGCATTCCCACTGAGAGGCAGAGATCACCAAATACCCTGCCCTAACACACCAAATGGTTTCAGTCACACCATTTTCTGTATTCAGCACTCATCTGCCTTCCTTACTACAGTACATAAATGATATAAACTTCTCATCAATAATATAAAAAATTCATACTCTGTCTACAATGCAGCTGCTATCACAGGTTTATGTCAACAATCAGTCTGATTTTTAATAGCATAAATGTTTAAAGAGGTAGCAATTCCTGTAAAATATCTGCAGGGATATTTAGAGCCGACATATGCCAAAACAATCCCTCTCTCATGCTGCAGACATTGTTGCTCAGCAGGAAAACAATGTTTATCTGCACCAATGTTTACTCTGCCTTAGCCATTAAAACGCTCCAAATGGATGGAAGGGCCGGGCGGGCGCCGCCGCTGCCCCGCTGCAAGGGACTTGTGTGCTTCCCAGCCGAGCGCTCGTGCCCCTCGCTGCCCTCCTCACAGAGCCATTTGCCACCCGACTCTACAAGGGTGGCTTTTTTGCTCTGCTAGCGGGGGGAGACAGAAACGGAGAACTTGCAAGTGCTTTTGTGCTGCGGAATTCCGAAGAGGAGCTGCCCTACTCATTACTCTCTTCTTTTTAGCATGAAAAGCTTCAATTTGCTCTTTGAGGGGTTCCCTTAACAAAACAAAACAAAGCAAAGCAAACCCAGTCTGGTGATTTTTTTCTACTTGCCAGCAATTGTATAGGGCTTGAAGCTATATATACATAAAAAGCCTTGCATACACGCAGCATAAAATATTTATTTTTAATCTGAGCAGAACTTCTTTACCTGCTGTGCACCCACAGCTTCTGTTAAAGGCTTGTTTTATCATCTGTGCATCAAATTGCAGCCGCCTGTATCACGATGCCCCATTCCAGCTTTATGAAGCCCCCAGCTGACACATGACTTCCAACTCCGGCTTGAAATTTCCCTCCTGCCTTTTCCCCCCTCATCCTGAAACCCACAACCTGGAAGTTCCTCACTTGAACAGATGGTTTATAAAAATCTGGGACATGCTCATAGGACTGGAAATAGGACTCCTATGAGCAACGTCTCGTGTAACAATTACGTGAAC
Organism: Tinamus guttatus; assembly: GCF_059628265.1. NCBI lineage: Eukaryota > Metazoa > Chordata > Aves > Tinamiformes > Tinamidae > Tinamus > Tinamus guttatus. The sequence goes on along the minus strand of NW_028288553.1, from coordinate 1,047,296 downwards.
AGTTGGTCCGGACGGTGACCCAGAAACTGCCCCTCTTTCCGCTCTTGCTGCCTCTGCGAAGCATTCCCAGCCCTTTGCTGACCTCGTGCAGCCTGAGACGCTGTTGTAGAAGTAGGTGCTGATGAAAACAGTGCAGATTTCAAAGTCAAAATCAGTATTTAAAATATATAAAAAAATGCTTTTTTTTTTTTTTTTAACTACATGAGGACCCCAGGTATTTTCCACAAACAACGTTCTTTGCCAGAGAATTAAGATTTTATGCAGGCTATGCCCTCCCATTACGTGGTCTGTCTCTGGAAAAGCATCAAGATGAGCCCTGTGAGATGGCCAAGGCTGAGCAACAAAGCAGTCGTCGCTGCGACAACGATGCGACGTCTCGTGTGCCCCGCAGGGAAGGTCCCTGAACACCCTGCTGGAACCCGGGGCCGTCCCCAGCCTCCGCCACGGCGGCTCCCACTCGGCGCCCAAGCACGGATGGGTTGGACCAAGGGGACCACCAAGCAGAGCATCTGTGTCGACGCGGAGGCAAAGGAGGGCCCTGGGCGGCCGCCGAGCGCTGACATCTCGCAGTTATCCTCAAGCACTTTGAGCCCTTACAAAACAGGGGCTTACGAGAAACACAGCACCATTTTTAACAAGCTACATTTCCTGTCACACGCGGGCTGGATTCCTGTCAGTGCAGCACTCATTTCGCTCTGATTAAGTCACTGTGATGAACTTCAGAGTTTAGACTGCCCTTGAGCCTCACATCTATCTGATCTTTAATTCTACTACCCGCTCATTTCTTGCTAAGCACACAATTCTGAGTCCCACTGGAGCAGCCTCATTCAGCCTCTGCATCAATATGTTCAGTGCTGAATTCATTTCTGCAGGGAGCCCAGTAAATCTGAACTTTCCAAAATCATTTGGCCCCCATTACTAGTAAGCACTGCTCTTAAAGAGGTTGTAACTCCAGCTAATAGGCTCCATAATCATAGCTGAATTGAACAAAAGGGTCCAGTATGGGCTGCCATTAGTCATTTTTATTCCCAATCAAATGCACTGCAGAGAAGGGAACTTTTTTTAATATATATTTCTGGATGCTGAGACTAAGAACCTCATTTTTACCCAAATAGCGCTTTTTTCCCCCCCTTAATAAAAAGTAAGACTTGAGCCTTCCAAGGGCATCCACAAGGTCCAGCTCAGCACTGATGCGAGAGCTGGAATGGGGTAACCTTTTCACCTTGCAAAATGGCAACAACCCAGAATACGAGGAGATGGGAAAAACATTAAGATGCAAAGAAAAACCCACATAATGAAAAATTCCAGCGCTACGAGACACATCTTCTGCTATTCAAAGAGAACTGATTGTAACTAAAGCTAATGTAAAGGAGCTAATGATAGAACTGCTTACATCTTGATCACATTTCCATGAAGACAAGCTCAGTGATACTGTTTCATCTAGCTAAAAAAAATAGAAGCCACTATCTAAATCTTATCATCGAAATTGATAGTGTTTACTTAAAGCTTATTCCAGCTTTGCTGACTTCATCAGATATTGAAGTCTCCAATAAATCTATCTCAAGAGTTTTTTACAACTCTCTCCTTTCAACGCACACTCTGGCTCCCTGATGTATATCAGAGGACAGAAGACCAGGTTTTTGTTTATGAATATCTAGAAGTTTCACTGCCGGCTGCTGCAAAGCTCGGTGTAAAAATGAAGAGTGAGTAAATAAAGCCAAAAAGGGACTTGATTTATTTTTCTTTCTGCTGGCAGGCCGCACAGCCAGTGCTAACAGGCACAGAGGCAGGGCAGCGGCTGCGGCCACGCGCTGGGGGCACGGTCCCTCTCCAGCTCTGCAAAGCTTGTGGCTGCTCTGGCCGAGGGGCCGGGGGCCGCTGGACACTGAGATCCCATAGGAGCTTCTTTAGGACCAGACTCCGAGCAATGGATGCTCAATGGATGTAGACTGTTGGAGCCACACTTTTAAATCATAGAATCATTATGGTTGGGAAAGACCTGCAAGATCTTCGAGTCCAACCATGAACCCATCACCACCATGTCTGCTAACCCATGTCCCTAGGTGCCTCATCTACACGTGTCTTGAACTGCCAGAGACGGTGACTCCACCACTTCCCTGGGCAGCCTGCTCCAATGTTTCACCACTCTTTCTGGGTAGAAATTTTTCCTAATACTTAACCTGAGGTAGTTGCATCCGTGCTCCCTCTTCTTTGGGTGCATAAGAACTGATAAACAGGTCAAAAGATGGGTCCAGGTTTCCTGGATGCTATTTCTTTGTCTGCTGGCAGAAATAAAGCCGATGAAGAGGAGTGCAGACACAGTGGCATGTCAGAGTCTTGAACACACATGGAGTGGAGCGTTGGGTTCTACATAGTTTGAACAAGGACATGTAGTACACACTGAAGGGTATGTGTATGTGTGCTTCATCCAGAGAACCCAGGGCACATTTGGAAGACTTAAACAGATGTACAAGTAAAAGGTCTTGTCTAATCTAAATGGGATAAATTTTGGCTGGGATTGTTTAGAGGAGCATGATCAACTCCTCAAAACTGACTTGAAGTGAACAAAAAATCTACCAAACCACTAACACAGAGGTTATTTTTTCAGCCACAGAACATACACACACAAAAAAACTGGGGCCTGGTACAAATTCCATATTCCAATAGCTGCTACTGATAAAAAGTGGTACAAGAAATAAAAGCAGTAGACTGAGGTCAAACGAGAGTTATGGAAAAGTGCTCAAGGTAGAATATACAGGAAGATTGATAAAGATTTTAAGTCAAAGTGGCACGATGGAAAAGAAATCACTGCTGAGACTCTCTTCAGCTGCCTATATAGTTCAAGCACTTGTTCAGAAAATATTGTTTCCACTATACAGAGATGCATGAACACAACAATAGGCAGAAGAGTTGGCAACCTTCTCATTTACTGTACGTCATCCTACCACCATATGCCCTAGAGTAAATTCCACTCTTCTCTTTGGAAAAGTGGCTTGTGTAAAAATCTTGGGTCTCTCCTTGGATATGTTTCTCCACATTAAAAAAAAAAATCAAACAACATGCCTTAGTCTTGCCTCCTATCCCCTGCTTCATAGAGGTCACTCTTTCCTACAGTACCTCTGATTGGTTCACATTCTTCTTGAAGAACGACACTCAAAAAACAGAGTAGAATATCAGAATACTCTAACCAACACTATACAAGCACATAGGCAAACCACACTGCGCGAAGCGGCGTTTCCATGGTCCAGCACCCAACGCTGCTCCCCGCTGCTGACGCACCCAGCTACGTCCCAGCTTCCAGCACGCCCGGCGCAGAGCGCACGAACGCGCCGCCTGCTCCGTCCCGCACGCGGCCAAGCAGGGACTCGAGGGCACAACGGGGCTCACTGGACTGTCCCCACGGTGCGACTTGCGGCGGCCACGTCTCTGTGAGGAGGTGCCCTGAGTTCTGTCATGCCTGGTATGAAGGCAGCCCGGGCACTGGCGTGGCAGTGGGGGTAACAGGGACAGCCGGGGCACTACTGTAGATGAAGGGGCACTGAAGGTAGCAAACAATTTCACGGACTGTTGTATGGGCACAACTAGTGCTATTAGTCTCCTGCACTGATAAATATTAAAATATAAGCAAAATTACTCTCTTTTTTTTTAAAGCTGCAGTAGAGAAAATAGAGGATGATACACGGATATAATTCCGCACAATTATTTTTAAACAATATGTGATGGATTTGAAGTCTGGCATTGCATAAAAGAGGCTCATTTTCTACAAATGCCCACAAAGAGAAATGATAGAGCTCAGCAATATAGTATGGCATATTCCATTAGGGATTAAATCTCTTCTCTCTGATGGTCCCATCCACATGCTTATTGGATAGTCTGCTGCTTTCATCTACATTATTGTTATTAATTTATGAATGGGTCTAGAATTATAGAAAATGAGTCTGAGGTGAGGCTGCATTATAATAATAAATGAAAGAAGGACTCCTGTTTACTTACAAAATATTTCATAGCTAAAATGCTTACTGCATTTTTAACGGCGACATACTTCCTTTAGCCCGTTTCAGTTTTGAAGTAATGATATAAAATTCATTTCATCTCTTTTTCTAGCCTGACTCTTTCATACATAACATCAGGCTTGTCATATCTGAGGAATTATTAAAATAAGACGAAGCCTGCTGTATCTGAGCAGCAAAGCTTCTTTGAGCTGGCGTCCTCAGGAGGGAAGCAAGCTCAATCTCATTAGTTGGTGCTGAGAAGGCGTCCTAGTCACTAGGTTCAAGGTGATGAAAGATTAGGGCGTTTGGCCTCAGCTCATTTTGCATGCAGCTCACATCGCTCCCTGCCCGTGAACACGAAATTACATTGAACCTGGGGAGTCTAACTCCATTAATTTTAAATGGAAGATTAATTTAACAATATGCGGCAGATATTTGTTACAAACCTATCATGTAAAAGTGACGGTTAGCAATAAATTGTGGTGACTCACACTGGCCGGTGGCCCTGGCTCAAATAAATCAGAAGGCATTTACACATAATTGCTGTTTTTAAAGACAGGGATATGGGAGAGATGTTTCTTTGATGAAAGATTGGGTAACTCCATTCAAGAAACAGCAGCCGATATTAAAGCTACCGCATCTGTTTGGAAAGAGGTTTGGCTTAAGGGCGTGCTCAACTGTAAAGCAGAGAATTGTCTCTTTTTCCTTAACCTATGCTTTTTTTTTTTTTTTTTTAGATAATTTAGGACATTTTAAAATGACCATAAGAACAACGCAGAAATATTTTACGTGAGATGAGGATCAAACTGTTGGCTCTCACCTTGGACCACAGATAAAACATGGAATCTTCACTTGAACAAACGTTAACCATGATCTGTTTTTTTTTCTGCAAACTTTTTGACTCCTGAGTGCCATAAATAAGTGCTCTTCCTCCTGCCACTGTTGCTTTCCTTCCTACATTGAGTATGTTCAGTACATAAGAATACATAAAGAAAGAATACATATAGAATAAGAATACATAAAGAAATAGGAAAAAAAAAAAAAAGCTAGAAGAAGGACCGGATCTTTTTCTTCCTCCTCATTTAAGAGTAGTTGACTGCTGTGCTTCTCAGATGTTCTGAGCATCCCCATTGCTCGAATGGGGCCTGTCAACGTCTGAGACAAACCTTGGGCGCTAACGCGAGCTGGCAGCTCCGGCTCCTGGGGGAGCCAGGTTTCCCCACGCCTCCCTCCTTCCCGAGCCAGGAAAGGGGCTCTTCGGCAGCACAACTTCTCAAAGCCCACACTGGCAGCGCCAGACACCGTGGGGGGATGCATGTGTGCAGGAGTGCTTATTTATTTAAATCCAAACACAACACTGTACACATTTTACCCCTGCTGAATGGAATATGAGAGAATAAAACACATACAAGACGTACTAGATGTCAGCCACGCTGCATCCCACGCTACCGGGCGGCGTTCGGACGCGCTGCAGGGGAAGGCATCCTAGGGGACAGAAATAAGCATTAAACCTCCGAGAGGTGTTTGCAGTCTCCAGGAGTCCGGAAACATGTGGCCGAGGGGGAAACAAGCCCGTGTTAACTCCCCAAACAGGGAGCTGCGCAGAACAGCTCGACCATGCTCAGGACGCACCCGTGCCAGCACCGCTACCCGTGCAAGACAAAACTCAGCACGCAGCAAACGCAGAGGGGCCAGGGCGGGACCGAGAGCCCCAAGGTAGGGGTCTAAGCAGGCACAGCGGCACCATCCCTTCCTCGTCCTTGCCTGTCCTCCAGCCACCGACAGCATGAGCCCTGAGAGGGTAATACAGGACTTCGCCTTTGCGCCAGCTTGAATAAAACCAAGGCATCAGCTAAGGATCTCACCACGCTCCAGGCCTCTACCTTGCTGTGTTGCCAATACCAGTGTTTTCCTGTGCATGGCCAACTCCAAAAAATAAAGATCTTCACTGTTCAGTGCAATTTGTCCTATCCTCTTTTTCCTCCTAAAATCTTACAGACAGGAAACAAAACCCCTAAAATATACATTACACTTCTTCATATTACAACAGTCATTTCTCTTCTGACTTGAAAAAGATGTCAGGCTGGGCCCTTCTTGTATCCGTGCAGCTTCTGGAGGCCTGAGGTCCCCATCCGGCCTCCGAGGCTCAAGCAGGACCCCTGCCTGCAGGCCGCCCTGCGCCGTGCTCCCGCTTCTGTCTCCCTGAACGCATCCAACGGCCAGCAGCAAGGCTGAGCACATGGCCAAGCCGCCCGTCTGTCACCCTCTGAGCGGGGACCCTGCTGGCCCTTGGGCTGATATGTAGGGCCCTCATTCTGTAGTATCTCAGAAGATTCAGTATGGTTTCTAACAGAACATTGCTGAGCTTCAAGATTCTAGACTAAAGAACCCAATCCATTTTCTACTCCCATCTCCATCTCCATCTCTTTGGAAGTGCTTATTCAAGAGCAGAGAAAAACTCTCATCTAAAGCTTTTGTGGTTAGACATCCTCAAGAACTCACAGAACCCAGAAGATTTCCCAGGCTTTCCTCTCCCTCCCAAAAAGATAGGCTAATGCCTATTCTAAACTTTCCACTGGTAACGCCTTCCAGCTGGTGGGAAGTAGAAGTTCACACCGTAAATAGCAGGCGGGAAGAGCATCTCAGAGCCTGGGAGGAGCTGGAGCGGGTGCTCCCCTGCTTCGCCCCCAGCTCTGCTGCCGCGCGGCAAGACCGTGGGCAAGGCCCGTATATTAGTGCCCGTATTACAAAATCTGATTGAAAGGCCCTCTGAAAATGAAAGGTTAGGCTTGCGATTTCAATGACGAGCCTGACCTCTAAATGCAGCCTAGAAATCCCCATTTGCCGGTACTTCCACCGCTGCCTGCTGCAAAATACAACTGCAGTGAGCAGGGAAATTCTCAGGCAAATAAACGGCTCTTCACATGGGCACAAAGGAATGAATTGAAAAAATATATATTGTTTCTGTTTGAATGAATAATGATACAAAAGAACTGTGTGGAAAAAAGTGCACTGTTGCTTTAAATCCAGTGCCAACACCCAGGTTGCCAGCAATTGATGCCACTAACTCATTTTTGCACTTTAATGTTAAATTTCTTATGGGACCACATCACCTAATTAGAGGAATTGATAACTGCACTGTTCCATAATGAGGCCAATACATTTCAAAGTCATTAAAGATAACCAAGGCAATAAGTCTGTGTTTAAGCGGTGCTTCCTTAGATTTCACAGCCTGCGTGGCGCAAGCATAGGAAAAAGCAATCCCTGCCTAGTCAACTGTAAATGCTGGCTTATTGGAATCTTTAAAACGGGCAGCAAGGAGAAAATTACATGGCCAAATCTCCTTTTTCCAGTTAATGAAGAATTAAGACTCCCATTTACCATATTAGAAGGTTCATCAGAGGTCTCTACTCTCCATAGCTTGTGTTTGACAGCAGTGTCAATTTATCTGAGTCAGGACGCAGAAGTGCATGACAGTGCGTCATTCATAACTGTCACATCTGCTTAGCGCGCTCAGTGTCACACTGCTAACGGAATTCAGGCCTTGCTTTTCTCCCGACCGTGGCCTCTTAAAGGGAAAAGGATCCCCTGCCCCCATGGGAGTAAGCACTAAATCCAGAGCTCTAACCAAGGCTGCACCATCCTAGGTAGCAAGGAAAAATCCCAGAGATTCCTATTTCCCAGGAGAACCAGGAAAGCAAAATACAGTATTTCCTCAAAGCAGCTCCCTCTAAGACTCTCCTTGGCTTCATAAATAATAAATGTTAGGTTTTGATGGCTATTACCCTAGGGGTGGATTTATTTAGTAGTACATCTCGTGTCCATAAGACCTGTCCAGGTCCATTTGGTATCTGAGGAGGAAAAGCAGAGTGACTTTCAATAGAGCTAACAGTCAAACTTCTACTGGCTTCAACACAACACGATGGATTTCTAAAAGTGCAATGGATGTGGAAGAGTTTCATAAAATTAACATGACAGCATTTACTGCCATCTTGGCTAAGGGGAATGTAAGCGGTCTATCAAAATGGTCTCAATAGCCATCTTCTGCTATATACACATGGGCATGGTAAAAAAGGCCAGGAATCCTTTTCTAGAAAGGAAAGCAGCCAACCCTTTCATGCTAAAAAAGAAAGAGAAATTGGTACATGAGGCACAAGAGGAAAGATAAGTTAATATTTAAGCAAGCAAGCAATATTTAACCTGAGCAAGCACATGGAACAAGGACTATGATTGAAACAATAAATGCCTACCTAAAAATTATGAAAGAACTGGATTATGGATGTATTACAAAGCAGAAGTATAAGAAATAGCCATATTTTAAGAAATATATTAACTCTGGAAGGAGCAACAAGAAATGCCTATTGAAGCTCCCAGAACTGTCATGTCCCTCTTCTAAGCAATCCATATCTTCCTCTAATCTCAGTTGTTCACACAGCCTTGAGAAGCTAAGAGAGAGCTAACCCATTCTAGCAGAGCAGCTCCTCACTCTTTGTTTGTCTTGACGTGTCCTTTGGGAAACATTTTAGATGTTCTCCTTGCCACCCGTACATCCCCTTCTAGCTTCCCCCGTCCAGGACCGCAACGAGGCATCAGTGCGCTTGGGGGAAGCGAAAATCTCAGAGAGACAGCACCAAAGTTCCCGAGCTGTACCGAGCAGTATGATTTACCTTACAGAAGTGAGTACCTGCCCAGGGGCTAGAGGTGAAGCAGGCAGCATGCCGTGCAGGGGGCTCTGCTGGAGGTTCACGATGAGAGGACCCCGCGGGCAGGCAGTGCCAGCGCGGCGCTGCACACGCAGCCGCTGCACCCGGGACGGCTGAGGAACACCCTGCCTTAAAGGCAAGTACCCAGGGGAGCCTGGCCGGAAGAAAGTTATTTTCCCCTATCAGGATCTCTAATAAAAGCTTCAAAGCCAAAAAAAAAAAAAAAAAAGGAAAAGAAAGAAGTAAGTGGATTCACACTCAAAAATCCTTTTTTTAAGAAACTAACCCACCCTCCCACTGGGTTCAAGGTACGAGGCAGTGAGAGGAGTTGAGAATTTGAGAAACTGTTTCTGTTTTCGATCAAACTTTTCTTTCACAACATTTCATGAGAGTTTTGATTTTTTTTTCGTTTCACTAGAGCTAACATAATAGAACAGAAGGAAAATGGTGCCCAATTGGATCAAATTACTGGTGAAACAATGCAAGTGAATGTGCATTTAGGCCTGCAGTTCTGAAAACTTCAAGAACTCAAATAAATTGCATGACCCCCCGGTAACTTCCACTAGAACTTATGGGTACAAATTGTTTGCCTCAAGCTGGGTGAAATACACATTCAAATTCAGGCTCTTGAAGGAAATTATTAAGTAGAGCCATATTAGCTTTCTCTGAAGCATACTCGTTTTCTATATTGCCACTGTATAGACCAATTATGTTACCTTTCCATGCTGAGAAATGATTGTTCTGCTAACACAGTTCTGGTAAAAATCAAAAGCACTACATTTTTAACCTTGGGGGATTTTTGTTATTGCTGCTCCCTTGCTAGTTCCTTCAAATGGAAAACATCTTCCATTAATCTAAATGCAAAATTTGTTCAGCCTTCGAAAGTTACTTGAAAAATGTTAAGCACAAAGCAATAAACTTTTTATGCTCTTAAGACCACTAATGCTTTGAGCTTCATATTCATTTTGAAGAAATGAACATTTTATGGTTCACAGAGGAATAGCTACATGAATAATATCTGAGATTATAATGCATCTAGCAGAAAAAGATTAAGTTTATGTAAACTATTTAATCAGACGTGAAATTTTCTCCAGAGGATAAAAAATTCTGACCTTATTTAAGTTTATTTTAAAAAATATCAATATCACATTTCTACCAGGGGAACCCACCGATTTCCCCACTTCTGCTATATAAATATTCATTAGAGTTGAGGGCTAACTGGATATCACAGCCCCTAGGAAGCAACAGTAACTTTACAGACAGACCATGGCCACTTGGACTTCTCATAGAAAATACTTCCTGTGAGGTGTGAATGGACCCGCAAGGAGGGAGCTGCGGGCGAGAGGCCCGTTATGGTCCTGCCACTAATCAACCAGATCATCACACGGTAGATTTGCTCCAATTCACACCAAGATCAGACTCTCATCTGTGATTTTTCACAGTGCTTTCCAGCTGAGAGCTGTTCTGACACTCTCCTTTGACTCTCGGTATTACTGCCACGGTGCGGGAGCTTGCCACACTAATGAAAAGCACCCTCGCATTGCAGTAGCTTTTTCCCGGGCTTTGTAGACCAGGTAATGTCTGTCTACAAAGATTTTGGAAGCAACTGATATACTGAAATAATGCAAGTGTGTGTATATTTAAAACGTCCAATTACTGCAGATCTTATATAAGCTCAGGTAATTACAGGAAAGCCAAATGATTTGTACCCAATTAAATTATACCTGATTTTGGCCCTCATTTCTGCTGATATCCGAAGTAAAGCTCCTGAGCTGTTTCAAATTAAATTAAGGAAAATCTTGGCATCCTAATTGTCAGCCCAGGTGCATTTATTTTTCTATCAAAAAAAGAAAATTAAGGAGCTTATGCGAGTACAATATTTTATGATTCCACTATGGGTTTTGTGTTCCATAAAACAAAGTAATGAAAAAGCCTCATGCAGAAGAATCCTGAAAAAAAAATCAATAGGCTGGATACAAAATAGTAATACAGCTTAAACAACAACATGATTATGAATAACCTATTTTCAAGCTTTGTCGGTTGGACATGGCTTGAGCACAAATGACGGCCAGTCTAAGGGGATCTACAACGTGATTTTTCTTTTTTAATCTATACTTGAAAGCACCTGGGTTTGAACGGCTGTATCATCATAACGTAGGATACAAAGCTCTTCTTGAAGCCTTTGGATTCTGAAGCGAACATGAAGTCCTGAATATTTCTGCCTTTTTTTTTGCTCTCCTGATTTCAGCAAATTGCCAGCTCAAGTCAAAAAAGTAAACAGGAGATACAACGCCCCTCCCCATGACCACAGCATCCTGTGCAAGTCTTGGCTTTTCCCTTCCCATCATACTCAGTTCTCTTGGCAAAGAACCCGACTGGAAGGAGACCAGCAGCTTAAATGGGCTTTGACACTCGAATTCCTTCAATAGGTACAAGTCAAGAAAACATGCTGGCTCTCTTTCCCTTGCAAGTCCCTCTTACAGTTTACAACATGACTGAGATAGATAGGGAGCTATTTTCATCAGGGAGATAGCAGGACTCCCTCGATGATCTCCTGGCAAGAGCAGGAGTTGGAGCTGCTAACCCAAGCAGGAGTCAGGGGCTCATGGGTGCCCATCTAGGAAGACAGATGAATCTTTTGCAAGAGAAGTAGTCCGAATAGCCTCTGACATTTTGTTACATTAATAAGGAAGAAGATGCAGGAAAGGCAAAACTGCTTAGGACCTAAAAGACACATCCCCAAAAGTAATTCTGAAGATCTTAAGGGCAGAAAGTCAGTAAGCGCGTTTTAGGGTGAAGACATATTTTGGGACGGTGGGGAAGGATGGAAAGACATTTTTCAAAGAAGTTGCCAGAAAACCTGGGTTAATGTTTGGGCACCACGTGAAATCCCTTTGCACTGCCTGAGCCCAGCGAGAGCCTCCACCACGCTGCTCAGGCGCTGCGTGAGGCGCCCGCCATTTTGCTTAGGCTCCCGGCTGTACAAAATGGCGACGCAAGGCGGCATCTGCCACTGAATGATTGGTATTAGGCATAACTCATTACCCTGGCAAGAATTTGGCAGGGGCACCCACACTCTGGCACGGGCACTGATGAGATAAGGATTTGGCATTGCCACTGGTAGGATGGGAATTAAGCTCCGTGTCAACGGCGCGCACATGGCTTCCTCTCAGTGTCCATGCCAAATCCTTGACACAGTAATGAGTGATGCATGATGCCAATCACCGAGTGTCACTTCAATTGCATGTCTCTTTCCTGATGCCATCAACCGTCAGCGGGATCCAGAGTTCATCAGAGTACTTTGCTGTGGGTTTTGAAGGGGAGATGAGGAGAAAACCACCTCAATTTGCAATTGGGAAGGGAAAAAATGCACTTTGTGTCACACAAAGTCTCAAACCTTGCAGCCGTTTATGCTTTGAACAGTTAGGAATACTTAACTCGAGAGCTTGGTGACTGTGATTCTACCCAAACTGAGCTTTCCCTTGTTTATTTTACTATAATTTAACCTAGCAGGAGGGCAAAAACGTGCAATTAGTTTAACCGCAATGGAAGACTCCCAAATAATTTCCTCTTTTTTCCCATCTCCTCAAAAGATGTGTGCAGATTTTTTTTTTGAAACTTTTAACCCTTCTCTGAAATGAAACAAAATCCCTAAAAAGAATAAAGCATTACAAGATTCAGCGTTTCGAAGGCAAGCCTCTTCTGTCTTGGAAAACACTATAGTCTACCAGAAGCTTAAGTGAACCTAAGCTTACAAAAGGCCTGGATGACTTAAATGATGAGCAGTGAAAAATAAGCCTTTAGCCTCTTTGTTAGGTATTAAAGCTCATCCCATGTTGACAATGTTTGAAAGGCAAAACCAGCTGACAACTGTCCGACGTGTCAAATGTGACAGAAAGTTTTGACGGTCTCAGGCTGATTGCTGAAAGAGTGGAGTTTGTGCACCACAAACGTTGCTACCAAACCCAGACAAGAGGCCAAACAGTCAAAGGAGACATCAAGCCCGAACTCTCCTCCCAAAACAGCTCTTGCACAAGACACCCACCGGGCCAAGGAGCAGAGCCTGTGCATCCATCCACAGGACAGCAAATGCAGCAGCTTTCTTTGAGCAACTAATTAAGGGAAAAAGTCAAGCAAATTCCCAGGAACAACAGAGAGTAAAAATGATGGGACAAGCGAACTTCTTCCTGCTGCTCTGCTTAGCATTCGCCCTCCATCGCTGCCCTCTGAGTGGCTTCCCACGTGCCCTTCCTCAACCTCTGCAGTTGTCCCCAGCTACAGCATGGACGTTGTCAAACGGTTCTGCAGTGACGCTCTGTCTCAGGCAATGCTTGGCCACTGCCAACAAGGAGCCAGTAACCCGGGATGACAATGCATTAGAGCCCTGCCAGAACCAATCACCATCGCACTGACGCAAAATGGCAGCTAAACTGCAAGCGAATATAGAACACTGTGTTTATTAAACGGGCACAGGGGTCCGCTACGCAAAAAAAAAGCAAGCGTGAGGATGCCAGCGCTGCGTGGGTTGGAGCTGCAAACCAGCAATAAGTTTCCTATCTTCATTTCTGTGGAGATTTGGAAAAAGCCTGAGTTTGGGGTTTGTTTTTTACACTTCAATTAAAGGTACTCTTATAGCAAAAAAAAAAAAAAAAAAAAGATTTGGGCAAAAATGACTAAGCAGAAGGAAAACAAATCCCCCAAAGAACCCCAAATGTGATAAAACATGGAGATTATAAAAAGGCTGTTTGACCTGTCACCACGAGGAAGTCCCAGAGATTTTATTAAAAGGGGGCAGTGGGGAGGAGAAACCTGCTGTTTAGGGAAGCTGTATATTTAATTTTAGTACCTATAATGGCATAGCCCATGACTATAAGGTATTATTTAAGATCTATTACGCTATTTCCTTGGAGGATATCTCTCTGCATTTTCACAGTATGCTGCAGTTTGCTAGTCTCTATACAATTTAAGTACTGTTTACTGATTATTATTGAGTACAGGACAAAATTCAGCCTCTCTGGACCAATAAATATAAGCTTTATCCACAGAGTAGCAAGAGATTGAGAGTACTGCCTGGCATCTTACGACTTTGTGAACATACACTTTAAGAAAATGAAAACAAAACAAAACAAAACCAAGTACCGAGTCATGGTTTATTAACACAACACACTGCAAGTCTAATTAAAAGTCAAATGCGCAATACCCTCATCAAAATCCAAATGTTCTTTACAGAAACATCAAGGAAGAAGGGGCATACAGGGGACGGCGCCACAAAGGTAATCAGAATGCATCTTCTGGGACTCATACCCTATTACTTGGAGCTCATTATCAGTACTCCGCGTAGTAAAGCAACACCTAGAGACCACATCATTAGCTTCCTACACATGCATATACCCCACAGTTGGAAAAAAAAAAAAACACACACACACAACAAAAAGCCCCACTGATGCACAAGCAAATGGGGTTTAAGCTTGCTGAAGATTTAAACAAAATGCTAGAAAATGTCATTGGATGTCTTGAAAAACTGAACTAGCCCTTTTCTAAAACTACAGCAGCCTAGAAAAGGATAAAGGTATTACATTATTCTAGCTCTATATTTTGTCTGCAATATACTTTTTAAATAATACAACCAAGGTTGCTTTCTTCTCCTTCAAATTTGTATTCTTTCTTCATTGCTCAATCCCTCTGTCAACTGCAAAACATAATTCATTAAGTGGCTAAACATAACTGACTACTCTACAACACATCATCTAATTAGGTGAAGAAGAACACTATTTCGCTTCTCTGTTAACTAGCCGAAAGGAAGACAGGGAAGCTCCAGCCTGGAGGGAGGGCAGACAGGAACACTGAAATGAAACAGCCACCTTGAGTTGTACATTTGCTACAGTGTAGAAATATGCTCATGGTTAAAAGAAGCTGAAACGACAGTATTCACGGGAAAAAATAAGACACCTGATGATAAAATACAGTTAAGAAGCAAAACCAAATTGTCAGAACAAATTGTCAGTCTAACCAACAAACAATAAATCACTCCAGATTCAACCAGAATTTTTCTCTCTTTTCTATGCAATGGTATGGAGAAATACCCAGTGCTTTCATGCTGCATTCTATCCATACACTTCAACAGCCACAGAAACCTTGAGAGATCGAGAGGTCAGGATGCTCATCCTGACCAGCAGCAGAGCAGGAAGCCAAAGGTGACAACCTGGAAAACCAAAGTTCATATCTCATTTCTCAGTCAAGGGAATGACATTTGGTAAGAAATTGGAGTCAAAACCACCAGACCTTCCACAGAACCCAGCCCGCTAATTCGCTAAATTGTATTTTGGGCAAATCCATTAAAATACATGGCCTTGTGAAGCAGTTCTATAGTGAGCACAACATAAGAGCTAAGAGTCAAGAAAAGCATGCAGTTCATCCCAAGATCAGCCCGGGCTCCGATCGCAACAAAAAGCCACATTCTCCTCCCTACCATTTGCCACAGCCCCGGTGACTGGCACGGCCACGTCCTCAGCAGGAGTGCCGGTGTCTCAGTCTGCAGGTTGCACATGAAGAGCCTCTCCCCAGCGGCTGCGAGCCGTGCTGGAGCTTGTGCCTGCAGCTCTTCTCCGGGGCGGAAGGACTCCGCGGTGCTCGGTGCAGTGCAACTCTGCACGCATGGACAGGCTAAATCACAACCCAGCAGCGACCAACTCTACACAACCTTTTTCAGGTACTCTCTGCCTGCCGGCTCTGCCCGTTAACCCTTTCTTCTCAGCATATCTAAACAGCGGGGAACTAATTGGGACTGACTGCTTTAGATACAAGATGATCATACCTTTTCTGGTACTTTTATGGCCAAAAGAAAGGTCACGATAGCATAGAAGTCCTAAATATGGCTGAAAGAGAACTGCGGAAGGCTATCTCCAGAGAGTTTTTCATAAACCCTGTTTGAAGAAGTGCTGCGGGGATGGTTGTTCAGTACCACCGACCAATGGCTAAGATGTTTGGAAACCTGGTAACAGCCCATTGGTTGTGTCTGAGATGTTGAATTTCTTGCACATCAGATTGCATTTGGTTGTCAGGTTGGTCTCTCAGAAGAAACTCGGAAGGCACTGGCAGAGTCCTCATAAAAAAATATCACTGCATCACTGAAAAATTACCTGCTGTAAACTCTCATTAAAGGAAGGTCTTCGCACATTGTGGAAGCCACCTCATCAACGTCAGGTGCCTCGCGTCTGCTAATGGCTGATTAGAGACTCATAGCGCAATGGAAGTGAGGCAGAACTTGAGCATCACAGATAAACCTGAAGTTCAGTGAAGCAGATGCCTCCTTTTCTAAAATCAGGGTGACTCTCCAACTCCAAACCTTCAACACAAGGTGAGACATAAGGCTAAAGAATAGCATTTCCAAAGTTCTTTATTGCTTTGCAGGGCTTTCCCTGCTAAGGATCTAGAAACTATCTGGCTCACCTCCAACATAGGTCAGCTAGGTGATCATAAACATGATATAAAATCCATATGTATTTCCATCTCAGTTTGTTATGACATATCAAGAATCTCCTGAACTAACTGTAAATTAGAAGGCTACCATCCTCTGTGAGATCTGAGGAGAGCGGCGAAGATAAGCTTTGGCGGTGGCCTGAGGCACCACGACTGGCCCGCAGGGAGAGGCAGCGGCACCGGCTGCTGCAGCTCTGGGGAGCAGAGGCAGAAGCTCTAGAGCTTCTGCAGCCAAGAGGACGCTTGGGGAGACTCCAAGCTTCACTTTTATGCCCGTCAGCCTAACCTACCTGCACACATGTTGCAAACGGCAATGCAAGTATTTTAGTATCGATGGCAAGCTGATTTAACAACAACAACAACAACAAAAAAAACAGATACATCCAAAGCAGAGCAAAATAAACAACCAACCATTGACTTGCTTACTTATATGCAGCTTTTTATGCTACAAGTTCAGCCTTAAGAGTTTCAAATGCCGATAGCAATTTGGGGTTTCACAGTTTTCAGCAACCCACGAGCAGCCCAGGTGGAGACCTCAGCGCCTTTCAGAAGTCTGTACATCCACGGCTGCCAGCATGTGGAGTCTCTGTGGATTGGGACCTTCGAACATCCCAATGTCTCCTTCCCTGCCATGCTGGATATAAAAATCAGTACTTCAATATCATCTGTGAAAAACTTCCAAAATTAATAAAGGCGAATGACGAGGTTGAAGGCTGATTAACATCTATAGAATTTTCCAATAAAAGCAGAGGTTAAATCGATTCCTTCCAGTTCCCTTCCCTCAGCTTGATCAAATCACCTTTTCCAAGAGAGAAAATATGGCAGAAATGTTTGGACCGGCCCTGCTCACTGCTTTGACTCACATATACCACGCGCTGTGCGAATGGCAAACCCATCTACCCCTCTGCAACCCCGTTTCTCCCTGTGGCAGGAACTCCAGCTGCCCCATGGGAAACACCCGTAAATAACCCGTGGGCTGGGGTTGACCCTCAAGGAGGTCCCAGTGAGGCAAGCAGAGTCCTGCACTGTTTCCTCTCTCCTTCCCTACTCCTTTCAACTTCTTGTTACCAAAGAGTTGCACTTTTGTACTTTGGGACCTCTTATTTTAATTTATGCAACAGCTTAAAACATTTTGTTAGGGCTGAGTGAGACCATCTGTGCAAGAAATAAAAGATGCCTAAGGGTAAAATAGGCAAGAGCAATAATGCTGAATACGTGGAAGGCAATCGACTGCCTATGGATTTTGTATCTACCGCTGTGACCTTTCAGAGGATGGAGTAGAGTCAAGGGTAATTTCCATACGATGTCTGCTCCAGAAAGCAAAATTCATCCAGAAGAGCATTAGTGCTTTCCAGAAAACTGGACAGCCGCAATTGCCTGTCACTTCTCAAAGTCTACACACAATTTAGGACAACATTTGCATAATGTTGTAGGAATCTCCTTCATTATGCCCTACCAGCAGATCTGCCAGCATTTGTTTTCCTGAGGTGAGCAGGGACTGGACTTGATTCCGAAACATAAACTTTTTGTCAAGGATGGCAATGTTGCTCTTTAAAATGATGGATCACTTCCTACAACTCTTAAATTACCATTACAAAGTCCTGACCTTGTGTGCATTAAGTATTCCCTAAAGATGTTAAGGAATATTTTACGAGTTGTTTCATTTTGCTGTCTTCTTTCTGATTACCTTTGGGGCTTATTAAGAAATTCTTCTTTTCTTTTCTTTTTTTTTTTTTCTCCTCCCTCTCTCTCTCTCTCTCTCTGTCTCTCTCCTGGTCTTTTTGTTGTTGTTGTTTTGTTTTTAACTTAGAGTAGTCCAGAACTAAGAGGGGAAAAAAAGCTAAACTGGGGCTGAAATACATTTAAGTTTGAAGATGAAAGTGTTTTATTTACAGAAAACAGTTTTAAGGAAAGTTAGCAAGTGCTTTTATCTAGGGGCCATTCCTCCTCCCCCTGCTTTGGAGCAATTGTGGGGAAGGAGAGTGCACAGACGGAAAGTTTTGTCCCACTGGCAACCTTATAATCATGAAAAGAAAAACTGGCTCCAAAACGAGGGGTGACAAGGGGCCAACTGCACTAGGGTCATGGCTGGTTTACAAAGGTTGAGGGGACATGGGAACAGTTTGAGGAGTGAACATTTCTGGCCAGGAAAAGGACATACCTGGAGTCACTAGCACTTCTGAGAAGGCAGCAGTGGAAAATCTGCTTGTTTTTCAATGGAGGAAACCCTGCTTGCAGACAAAGAGAGGGCCATCTAGATCTCCTTGGGCTGAAGGGAGGAATCAGGTGCCATCAAAGGTCATCTAACAATTGACTATCCCAGAAAAGCCAGAAACCTGTTTTTGACTTTTGGTATTCTCATTTGCATGTAAACATGACAGTCACCAAATTAAGTTTTTGTTTGTTTGTTTATTTTTAGCATTTTAAAAATATTTTTTTGAAGCTTTTCTTTTAAAAAGACAGAAGGAGGGAGAACACAAACTGAGGTTGAAAATCATTCCCATGGCCTACACACTCTGCATTATAAAATAGCTTAGAATGAGAGAAATACTGTCAGCAAGCTCTCCCATACACTGCAGTTCTTAGCAGTTGAATAGTCCAAAAATGGGGGAAAAAGGCAATTCTGAACAAGTGCAGAGTTTTCGACTATACAGAACAGAGGGAGCCACAATCTGCAGTAGCTGCAGTAACTAAGGGCTTGGGGCCCCATCGCTCAGAAGGCTGACGATGACCTCAGTGATCAGTGATCTGTATCTGACCAAGGTCGAGAGTTTTTACTCTCCAAATTACACTGTTGGATTTCCTAATGGGCCAGCACAGGCCTCTCTGTGCCTACAAGCAGCACCTCCAGCAAAGAGGCAGCTCCCAGGGCTGCGGGGAGGCCGAGCAAAGCACGGAGCCGGCGCAGCCCTGCGCAAGGCGGAGGGAAGGCGGGCAAGAGCGCGCAGGCAGCACCGCGACGACCCGCCGCGCTCACCCTGCCGCGCTGGCAAACTCCAGCGAGCAGAACCGCTGTGACCGCGGCCTGCCAAAAACGAGCAAGCGACCAAACAGCGAAACTAACCAACCACAGAAAAAAACCACCATGTATTGGACCACACTAAGCAAAAGAAAAAAGGAGGGGAAAAAAGCCCTATGGAATTTAGTCTACGAATAAGAGAGGAAATCTTGGCGCTGAAACGCATTATGCTTCTATTTTCCTTATTCTGCTGGCTACAGCTATCTCCCTGGCAACATATGTTTCGGCGAATGAGAGCTTTGCCATTAGAAACAGGTTCTTAATTAGGAGCTTATAATAATTTATAAACTGACAGCTGTGGCACAAAACTAGCTGACCAAAATCTAAAGATTAAAGCAAATAAAAAGCCTCATGTGAAAAGCCTGCCAGGGAGGGGGAAAAAAAAAAAAAAAAGGGCAAAAACCCAGGCAGCGGCAGTGCTCCCGGATTTGTGTTGCTCCCAGATTTGTGCAGCTCCCACCTGCGCACGCTGCACCTCCTGGCTTGGGGCGAGCAGCGTGACGCGCAGGGGATGCGGTACCGCAGGGCGCTGCCAGGAGCGGAGACGGCGCAGAAATGATCTTGGCCCCAACTAAGGGGGACAGGAAAGCTGGGGCGACATGGGACAGCATGGAGGCGGCAGGAGGCCCATCCAGGACGGAGTCTCCTCCAGCCGCAGGAAGCGCGAGCGTGCGGAGCAGGGAGCCCGGCCAAGGCAGAGCCCAGCTCACGCGGCTCCGAGCCTCATGGAGACACGTAATGAAATACAGCCCTGTCAAGCCCGGCCCCTGGGTAACATTTTCACTTCCACATTCCATTTCCAGTTTAGGTCGAGATTTTTAAGAAGACAGCGAGCAGCACTGCGGTCCCAGGTGATGAGATCGGCTCAGATTTAGTCTTTGAATGTTGCAAATTAAATTCCCTCATCAGGCCTCTAATCACTCTTACCAGATGGGGCTTGTGCTCAATTTTGGATCCACAGGAAATTTAATGGTTATTGTTTCTGTTTAAATAGGAGATTATTGCATTTTAATAAGTTCTCTTTGGGACTTGCAGCAACAATAGAGCACTATGAATTACTGTAGATAGCTGTTACTGCATGCTGGGGAAAAATCAAGTTACTAAGTGTGACAAGTTGCTTTTTCTTCCCTTCCAGCAATCGCTCGGAGTGTATTTACCACCAAATTAAGTATGTGCCGTGGGGATAATATTTTTATCCTGCCGAGGGGGGAAGGCGCTTGTCTGTGGATTTTCATTAAAATGACACATCTGTTCAGCAATTTCACAAAGTAATTCTGCTGAAAGTTTTATCAGCTAATTTTAATTATTCACTCCAGTGGGTTGAATACAGGATTCATCATGTTGAATTAATACATTTGACGGGAATTTCACAAAGAGGGGGGAGAAAAAGCAATCAACAAATTGAATTGTCATGCAATATGGATTAAATTGAGATTCTTTAATTAGGATAAGCCTGAGATTTGGTATTTTGAAGGTATTAGAAAGCTTAGCAATACAGTGGTAAAGATTAAGAAAATGCAATTAAATATTACACTTTGGACACAGCAGCGTATCATGCGAGTGGAGGACAAGGTCCTCTTCTAGCGGTGCCGGTTTCAAGCACTGCCGAACGTGGCGGTCGTGGGGACGTCACCTCGCAGCGCGGAGGGGCTCGCGGGGCAGCCTGTCCTCCGGCTGCAGCTGCACTGGCCTTTGAGTACCGCCCTAGCGCAAGGGCTGCGCGCTGCGGAGCGGCCCCAGCCCCGGCCCCGACCCCGGCCCGTTCGCACACGCGGCGGCGCAGGGCCAGGCCACACGGTTCAGATGGATGCGTGGCTGCGGAGCGGGGGAATGCAGCCACCCCTGCAGAGGGCCGCTCTCGTTGTGGGTGACAACAAAGGACAAGGTACGTTCTCCAGGATTAAATGTCCCTGTTTTGCTTAGTTCTGAGCCAGAATAAAAAAAATATATATTATCAGAGTCAGGGAAAACACACACAGAAGTTACTTCACAGGCAAGAGAAATGCTCGCCTTTGTCACAGAGTATTTGATCTTGATTACTACCTTTACTGTTACTATTTTTTTTTACTATTAATATTTTACTACTTTGACCTTGATTACAACTTCCTCTGCAACCCAAATCAGGTGGATAAGATTATGGATTTCCACCTAGTTCTAAAGACATCTAGACGTCCTGGATGGCAGGGAGCTCTGCTGAAAACATGGTGCTACCTGCTGGTGACGAGCTGGCTGCGAGCAGGACGGCAAACCCTGCGAGAAAGGAAGGTTTGGCAGCAAAATCCACCGTGTCTGTCTAATGACACACTGGAGTGGTGTGTGATCTCCACGTTCCCATGTTCTGCGGTGACAGCACAGTGCTGCCACGCCAGGCTGCAGAGCTCTTCCTGCATCTGCCGTGAGCGACACTTAAATGTCCATGAGAACTTCAAAGTGAAGTTCATGGGAACCAGTGGTTTTCAGCAGGGTATGGCTATAGTACCTCCAAAAGGACAGGGATTTCTTCAACCTTTCAGTCTACGTGCTGCTTTTTCCTTAAGAACAATAGTCGTTTCAGTATATTATCAGTATATAATAGTATTTTAGGATCTTATCACTGTAAGATTCAAATGCAATTGAACATGTGCTCACCGAGGGAGCCAGCATGACTCACACCACTTCACTATTCAAACCGGAGAGTCTGAGGCACAGCAGCGACCTGAGCTTCCTCTGCAGACAGCGGAAAGAGCCAGACGGCAGCAGGGGATACCTCCAGTCACCCTTCATAGAGTACCCAAACCAAAGCTATGTCCCAAAGTACAGTAACGGGTAAACTGCCTGGGGCACCATTGACAGTGCTGGGTCCACGGCCAGGCTCACCTCAGTGATTTGGTCTGGGATGCAAAGGGCACATAAGAGGAGACCAAAAAACCTAAATTCCTGTCTTTTCTCAAGGAACTATCCTTACGGATTCAAAAGGAAAAATGAAAAATAGAAACTCTTCCATTTCTTTGCTTTGAATCCCTCAGAGATAACTTTAGAAAAGTATGTAAAATAAGTAGATTTTCATAAGGTACCAAGTGTTTCTTAGGACTACCTGAGCCAGGTTAAACTGCTATGATTGAAAGAACTCCCTCCACCCTCCGGCTCTCCTAACGTCACGGTACAAATTTCTCAGCAGTTAAGATGCTGAAGGGACATGCAGCCTCTAGCTTCAGCATCACCCACCTTCAACATGCTCCACTCTTGCGTTTATCATCCACCCTTTCCTGCTCCTGAAATTAATGGAAATTTCACTATTTAGTGGATGAACCACTCGGCAACCCTGGGTTTTACTCAATTCTTACCCTGCTATTTCTCTGAGACATTGGCAGAATCAGTTTAGGTCTGAAAAGATTTTTGAGGATCTTGAAGTATTTTGACTCTGAATAATCAATATTTTCATTGTGAACAATGTTTTTAAATAGTCAGCAACTTTTTAACAAGTTCCTTGGTATCTAGAACAGGGTGGTCCAGTCTGCTGGAGATTTAATTAGCACTTCAGGAGAAATATTAAATAAATCAGCACGATGAGAACAAAAATTCAATTTCTTAATGTTGGAAATTCTATACCTAACTCAACTTCTGTGATACTTTGGTCACTGAGTTTTTGGGGAAAGGCCGGAACTTTAATTTTGGTGTTTATTATTTACCTCAACACCATCAAAATAATGACCTGATGAAAGACTGATACCCATCAGGTAGAAAATACACGGAACAGACAAAATGCAGTCATCAATTCTCATACCCGTATAGGTCTCCAAGTTTCCTTAACATGCCTTGAATACCTTTGCTATCTGAGGCAAAACACAGTCTCGTGACTGTGGAGAGTCCTTCACAAGGAAAGCAAGGGACATGAGCAGCTCAGATGATTGCTTTGCATCCCCCTTGACAGCAAACAAGCCAAAACTGGGTGCAAGCATAACTAATCCCTCTGCTTGCAGGTAGAAAAGCAAGAACTATTTTGTAAATGGAAAAACAAACATTTGATGTAAAACTGAAGATTACCTGCGTCAAAACCCGCGCTGTTATCAGATCGCAGCTCCATCCGCAAAGCCGACCGGCTCAGAGGTCAGAGATTTGAAAGCCAGGCTTCAATTACCGGGGAATATTTACACGTTTCCTCCTCTCCCTGCCCTTCTGCTGCCCCTCTGCTCAGATGTCATATTATCCTTATCAGCAGATTAAAAAACCTCTTTGCAGAAACACTGATCTGTATGATGCCAGTGATGACACTTACTTAAGCTCCAACTTTCCTATTAACACTCCATGGGCCTGGCCGATATCAGCCCGGACAGATGAAATTATGTGTCTGAGACTGGCAGGGTCAGACGGAGAACCAAAACGGGTCAGGATAACGGGCCCTCCAGCCTAGCCTCCCACCTCCAAGCCTTTCCAGAGGAAAAAGAACCAAAATATCACAAAGTTACAGGATAAACCTCCAGCAAGAATAGTTTCTTCCTACCACCCAGGATATACAGGTTCACTTAAGTCTGGGTCATTGATAGCTCCCTCCTAAAGCCCTGTATTTCTAGTGTTTATTGTAACAGCTGCAGACATCTTTCTCCTTCCTTTGAATCAACGCTGAATCCTTCCCAAGCCTGACCTGAGCAACCGTCTACTCTGAGCTTAGGAATTAAACTAACAAACGCCCCTTGCCTGCAGCCAAGTCTGAAGCTTTCCTTTCTCCGAACGCCACCGAGCTCTCGGATTGATGATCAGCTGGAGCCCGTGAGCGCGGCCGGCAGCATCAGGCCGCGGCAGAGAGCGGGAAGGCAAGGCCCGAGCTGCCCGAGCGGTAGTTAGCATAATTATTATCAGATACTGAACGGATGTCATGAACGCTCTGCCCTCGCAAGGCTGGGCACTCACCAACCTGTTGGAGTCAATAAAGCACGGCTGATTCCCTTCAAGAAGAGGACAAAATTTATACCCTGTATTTCTAGCCTCGAAAGCGCTGATCAGAAGTAGAAGCTGCATATACAGAATAAATGGCCACTGCCCTGTTCCAAGGCTGTAAATCCAAAAATAAATAAATAAATAAATATAATAATAATAATAATAATAATAATAATAATAATAAAGCCCTCAACCTAAGCACAACCCCACCAAAACAAAAAGCCAAATCATCAGAGGGGCCTTGGCCCGATAGGGTGTCACGCTGCAACCTCAGAGTGCCGATACTTGGAATGGGGTTAGCACTCTGCGCAACCTGGTCAGGAAGGCAAAACTGCTCTGTAATTTCATTGAAGCATTAGAATTTCCTGGAGGAATATTTCCTAGAGGAATACGCTAGTCCAAATTAACAGGAAGGAGGAGGAGTCTGTTGGAAAAAGGAGCAGGGAAATGCCAGCGTCACCACACAGCATCCAAACAGACCCCTGGAGAGCAATCCCGGGACGATGGCCTCCACCCACCCTCCAGCCTGACGTTGTCCAGCTCCTTCCCAACATTGGGAACTTGCTAGCAACCAAAATAGCCACAGGCCAATATACAGCACAGGTGAAAGACCCTCTGTGGGAAGTGAATAGTTTGGGGCTCAAGGGAGCAGAAGGGCCTGAGGAGCCCTGCGGTCTCAGAAGACTGTTGAAACCCAAGGAGTAGCAGAAGATGAGGAGACGAATGAGAAACGAAATATGCTGCTCTCGTATTGCTTTAAAATATTAAGATATTAAGCCTAACTTCATGCTGCAGAGGCTAGCATAGCTGATAAACCTAGCAAGGTAAGTCAGGGCCTGGTCTCAAAGTGGGACCAATGCACCAAACCCCCAAGGAAAGTAAGTCCCACCTGGCAACCACCCAGCAGCTGCCGAGCCCTTTCATCTGGTACCTGTAATGCATATTTTTCATTCCTAATTTATCCATCCTTGCAACACATCTGATTAAGTATCAGAATCAAAACTATGCTTACTATACTTATTTTTATGTTTTTATTTCGTTTCTCTTCCAACTTCTTCCCACACTGAAAGGAGGAATCTGGTTCTGAATAGCAGGCCCTGTTAACAGATTCATCTCAATGAATTTCCACCTTTTTTAAACCAGCTGTAAATTCTATTCCTGTATCCTGCTTATTTCCTAATACACCAGATTTATTTTAATGCATCACTTAAAAAAACAGAATAGGTATGAAAGAAGTCAGTGATAATGTGCAAAATCTGAACACATTAAGTTTTCTAAAGGATCCTGTGAAAACACCTGTCTAAAGGCAGAACAGCTTTATATAAAATATTTAGTGAGAAAAATGGAGCAATCTTAAAATTTTCCAGTTAAAAACAGAGTTGTAGGTATGACACAAAACCAAGCTCCTGAAAATGGGACTCTTTTTCTTTCATTTAAGGGGAAAAAAGGTCCCTTTCAAGTTTGTTTCAAAAAATAATTTTAAAATAACCCAGACAGAGACATCTGAAGCCAACGTTCATTGCCGGGAGTGTTTTTTACAGCCAGGTTATAAACTCCTCCAAACAGATTTTTTGAAGTAATGAAAATATTGCCAGGACTTTAACGCCAGCAGCCACAGGCGAAAGCTCCCACTCGAGCCCTCCGCACTGCAGCTCACCCCAGTGCAGGGAAACGCTCTGTCCCTTCCTCTGTGGACAGGACACACACGCAGCACTCGAGCCGGGTGACATGCTAACGTCATGACAAAGCAATGACAAGAAACTTCCTGACAACGAAGACAAGTCCATAAAGGTTATTGCCAGAAAGTATACAGAGAAATAAAGCAAAATGTCAACCCAGACGTTACAAAAACCAAAACACAAACCACTAAACAACTAACAAAACCCATGAGAACAGCAATGACTATAAAGCGATTTTAAGGACCTTTTTAAAAGACAAAGTGGGATTTTCCTTCAAGCAGCCCCTCAGGTAGTGCCTAGCAAGGCAGCTACAGCGCTTCCACCAAGGACGCAGCTCAAAGTCTGCTCAACCCCCTGCTTTCTTGGGCCCTGGGGCCCTCAGCTGCTGGCTGATCTCTCTCCCAGTGTCACACAGGACATAACGTGGCGAGCTGAACTCTTTAGTAATGGCTTTTATTTTTATGCTGGATAATTTCTCGGTTTAATTTTAATGTAAATACTTAAGATTTGATAAGTTTTCATGTGGTTTCTGGCAACAAGCAGTATTGTTTCCTGGGAATCTATAGTACTAGTTTCTTTCAACATTAACGTCACCCATACTTCACACCTACCTTCGTCTACAGCAGAGCTGGTTGGCAGAAGAAATTACAGGCCATCACAAACCCTGTGAGGAGGGCACCTGCAGCAGACCAAACAACATTCACACGCTTCAAATTTGTCTCCTCAGGTTGCAACAGCTAAGATTCTGGTAGCAGCAACTATGCGGAAAGACCATTGTCCATTGAAAATATGAAATACTTTCCATCTTGAATTAGCCTGGTTTACAATGGCTTCTGTATTTCTCCACTCTCAACTCTCTTTTCTTTTCCCATGAGGCGAATACAGTCCTGTGTATTCACTTTTTCCATAGACCTCTTCAAACCACTTGTGGGCCCTCCCCTTGCCTTGGTTTGCATGGAGATCCTGATCCTGTTCTGCCCAAGATGGTGCCCCACTGTAACTCTGCAAAAGCAAGAGCTGGTGACTGTCTCCTACAGGATTATATTTAAGGAATAAGCTCATAATTGCACTCGACTGTAGGAACTCAACCCTACAGAACAGATTACAAGATTGTCTACTCACGCCGTTGTTTTCTTAGTAGCTTCAAGAATCTTCAATTGCTCAGAATCAAATACAGGCACAAACACATAAAAAAAAAACACACTTAAAATAGAAGCAACCTGCAGCTATGCCCACTTTGTTTTCCAAAAATAAATCAAGTTTTGTTAGGAGATGTAATTGCCTTTACTGAATCTGATCAAGAGCACTTAGAGCTATACTGTCCCTCCTGTCAATCTGATACAGATCAGGCAAGTCAGGATGTTGTTAGGAAAATACATGGGAAAACTGTGCTTCTTCAGCATGACATAAATTGAACTGAGAAACAGAGAGCCAACAAATGTCGTCGCACGACAGGTTAAGCCTCTCATTCTCTGACAGCTCCAAGAAAATCCACTGTATACGTGAGGCAGGCAGGAGGAAGGTGGCACTTCTGCCTCGCCAGTGCCTCAGCCAGTGGTCCCCAATCTGTCCCAAGTATTCCCATTGTGCCCTCACAGCTCACAAGGAGAAACATCCAACTCTCTGTCTCCAGCTACACAAGATCCATTGCTGCCTGCTCTCTCCTCGGCAGCAGGGCTGAGTGCAGCTCTGACAGCACGGGTGACGAAGGATGATGATGATGCTCCAGTCCCAGGGGTCTGATTTGCTCCCGCACCAGAGACTGCCTTTACAAATTAGAGGTGGTCTCCAAGGACGGTGCTCCCCAATGCAAACTTAGCCCAGCTGTTCGTAGGCTTGTGCTGCAGTGGGGGGACAGGGCTCCTCCAGGAGACAATTACTGGGTGTTATTTGGTGGCCCCGTTTCCCCGGGGGTTCTACAGGAAGCTTCATCTGCCACCGCCAAAGTCAGACTCATAATACCCAGGGTGTTTTGCTTTTCCATCCACACAAGGATAAACACCCCAGGGTAGCCTACGTAAGGATGCTGCCTCACCCTAGTAGGGATGCTTGGGTGAATCAACTCACTTAAATGGCCTGGCATGAAACTCTATTTTTTTATTTAAAAAGATCTTTTTTTCTTTTCTTTCTCAAATCAGAAACTATGCAAATGCTTAGAAAACGCAAAGGTTAAAACCAAACTAACTCACTGGTGCATGTGTGTTTCTGGTAGTCTAATAGTGAAGGTTAAAGACAAAATGTGGTTTTATAATACTTATCTGGCTGCAAATGTCCACTTGTGCTAGCCCCATGCTGTATTATATCGTAACAAGGTTCACTAGAACGATAAATGGGCAATCAGAGTAAGGAGGTCTTCAAAGTTTCTGCTCCTGAAGGGAACTGCCTAATTAGCAGAATGAATAACCTCTTAACTTCTGAATACCTTGAAATCCCCTCAAAAGAGCAACCCAGCAGCAACACTGACCAAAACCTTCAGCCCTTCTGGCAGGCTGGGGCAAAAGCTCGAGCGTCTCTGCAACATCCCTTCCCTTCAGATCCGGCTCACACCGTCAGCTTCGCTTCTACTGGAAACCCAACCCATGTGGTTAGGTTTTGCACGCAAGAATGAGTGGGTTAAATGACATTTGTTGCCCTCTCATTAGTTTACTGGCAATTAAAAATAAAACCACGGCAGAGTTCCAATTGCCAGTTTCACCTTGTCGCAAGTGTGCAGGATGTTCGCCGTGCCTTAAATAACGCGCAGTGCTGGCAGGGAGAGATCGCTGCCATCGAGCGTGTTTTTCTCCTCTTCCCACCATTTGGTGTAATTACTCCTGACAATTTGCCCGTCGCACTAGAAGAGCCTTTCCAGAAGGAGGAAACCACGACGCTGCCTTCTTGCGATCGCAAGTCTAATTGAGCGGAAAACAAATCTGTTTTAAAAGAAAAATAAAAAATAAAATGGGGATGAGGGGACACACAGGCTACTGTTTCACTCAGTTAAATATATATATATATGATTAGTAAAATCCCACAGAAACATGATACCAAACACTCCTGGAAACCTGGACAGGTTCTTCTCCTCCTGATTTCCAGAGATGTGGCAGATGCTACTGTGATGTGACAGTAAGGACACTCAGGCCTGCTTTGCTGTGACGCACGACATCCTTCCCTCCCGTTCTTCCCAGCTGCACCCATCGCCAGTGCTCCCAAGCCGGGGCCGGGCTGCGCAGCGGAGCGAAGGCCACGCTCCCCTCAGCCAGCGGTTTCTGCAAACGCGCTGCCGCCGTGGAGTTCCCGCTGACAGGCAGCACGAGAGGCGCAATATGTTATGTCAGTGAAA
This sequence comes from Tinamus guttatus, assembly GCF_059628265.1. Lineage (NCBI taxonomy): Eukaryota > Metazoa > Chordata > Aves > Tinamiformes > Tinamidae > Tinamus > Tinamus guttatus. The sequence goes on along the minus strand of NW_028288553.1, from coordinate 1,018,188 downwards.
CGATGCTTCCATCGGGACTAATTGGAAAGGCTGAGTACTGCTGTAATGAGAAGGAAATCCGGTGGTTCCCTAGTAGAAGGGTGAGGCGCCAGCGGCACGGCCTGTGCTGTGGCCGGGGCCCACATGCCCTCATGGCCGCATAGCGCCTCACGGCTTTGCCTTTTCGCCCTTCTGGCTCCACGCCAACACCAGGGATTCCCTTTGTTTGATGGGGGGTTACCTTTCCGCTTTACCCTTCCAACAGGAGAGCGTATCCTCGGCAACGCAGCGGCCTTAGTGGCATGGTGGCACCTTTCAGTGGCCCCCAAGACCCCCTGTGCTGACGTCCCCGGTCGTGCGCGCAGCCTCATCGCGCACCAGCCTACGTGGGCAAGAGTAGCAAGGCCAATGGGGACAGGAGAACGTCAATGCTTCTACAGAAGAAAGAAAGTGGGAGAAAAAGCCAATTTTCCAGTGGTTGCTAATCCTTGAGTAACAGGGCTCAACTTTCAGGCAGGCTGAATACTGACACCTCTAAAGGAAGTGCAAAACCATCCAGGTTAACATCCAATTCCTTTAGAAAGCAAATCACACCTGTCATGGCGCAAGAAAGGCACCGAGCAATGGCATGTAGAATTTGCAATCTTGACAAAAAGAAACCTCGCCTTTAAAATCCACCTTCAATTTGTGATAAAATGGACAACAGTTGGCTGCAGGAGCTACAGGAAGTTGCAGGAAGGGCACCCTTGGGCTCTGTCCATAGTGTCATCCTTGGCACTGCCCAGCTCCTGCTGTATGCACCAGCCTGTTCCTTGGGATCATCCACCCCCTCAAAAAATAAGCTGGCAGATGGACGTGTTAAAACCAGCTAATGGCCCAGGCGGACCCGCAATCTGGAGAGGACGGTGGTACCGCAAGGCCCGCCATGTTCCCACAGGTCACAGGCAGGCGAGCATCGGTGAGCTCAAGCCCCCATGCAAACACACGGCAGCAACATGCACAGCTGGGCGCCGGCAGAGTGAGGGTGGGATGTTATATTTAATATTTATATGCATGGCATACTGGCAAAATTACTGGCATCTGTACGTGTGTGAACGACTGTTTTGAGGAACATGTGTTGTGTGCGATGCTGTTTATTATCAGCAAATAAAGCCAAAAGCTAAGTTGAAAATGAATGCTAAATTAAAAATTATATAAAATGGAGTGAAATGATTTAATTAGCGGATTATAAGTGACATGCTTTAGCATTAGAACTAGCTTGGGAGGGATTGAGGGAAGGCAAGACGGAAAAAAAAAAGGAAAAAAAAAACTGACTAGACACAGAAGGGTAGAAAAACATTTCTTTTCCCCATATCCGTGGAGTTACAAACACAGTAACATATTGTCCTGGTGTTTATAATCACAGCCTCTGCTGCCGTCACAGTGCTCGCTTAATGAGGCAGCCAACTAGAAATAATGAGACTTTCTAACAAATTGTTCTCACTTCTGCAAGGAGAAAGACAAAAGATGCAGGGCAGCCTCCCCCAGCACGACGGCAACACTGAGGTATTGGCCTTTTGCTCGGCTCTTGCTGCATGTGGTGAGAGGAGGCCTGGAGTAGAGAAAAGTTTTGTACTGAAGGGAAGAAAATGCAGAAAAAATGCCCAGGACTCTTTTATTTTTCTTAGATTTTGACCCTGACTTGTTGCACGGCTTCATTTAAAAAAAGGATGCCAACCTTGGCCATTCTCTAAACCAAGAGCCTCTAACTTCTTTTCATCCCTGGACTGCAGCACAGCAACAACGCAGAGGAGATGTGCGGATCTTAGTGTATATCCCGCGGCTCCCCAAGCCCTGGGCACGGAGTGGGGCCTCTCGCTCCGCGCTGGCCTGGGGGGGAAGCACCAGGGAGGCAGCGCGGGGTTACGTGCGCGCGCGGGCGGCTGCACAGCAAAACCAGCCTTCTCCATGGAAAGCGCTGAGCAATGGCAACAAGCAACAACAGCGAAATAATAAGCACAATACATTGTGTGTGCATTAAGGGGGAAAAAAAAAAGAGTCCTCGAATTCTGTACGCTTCACCTTTTTGCTGGTTTTCCCAAACCAGGAGGAGGTGCTGCTTTAGGGAGCTCCATCTCTTTTTCTGGAAGCCAAAGAAGGACCCAGATTTGAGGTCTGTCTACAGGGCAACAAACTGCGCTGTTTCTCTGCATCTCTTCTTCACCCAGAAATGTCTCAGCAATTTCCTTCCCGTTCAACCATCTGCTAATTTGGACCAAAAATAAAAAACAAACCCCAACCAGAAGAAGCATGAGGGAAAGTGGAGTTAATACAAACCACTTCAGATGGGCTTGTTTACAGGAGAAAAAAAAAAAAAAAAAAAAAAACACGGGGAGGTTGGAAGGGGGAGGGGGATTTTTTTCCTGCTCTCCCATGTACTCCTAAAATGGTCTGTGCATTGCCTGGAAGTAAATCAATACTAAGCACAGTCCAGGCGAGACTGCCATCTTACATGAAGCACTGACTGTAAAATAGACACAAAAGACACATGATACTCTCCGAGGTCCCCAGCAGCTATAATATCCATCCTTGGCAGCTCGCTTGACATTTACTTGCCCTGCTTCCCAGTCCTCTTTCTTCCTCCCGCCCTCCTCCCCCCTTGCCTTCTCCGCCGCTCGCTAACAGCTCTGCTCTGCCTCTCAGGGGCTCGCCGACCGGGTGAGCAGATAACAAACCTGTCAAGAAGGCTTTAGCTGGGGAATAAATCCTGCATTCGCCAGGAAATGATGTGTACAATGGGAAAATACAAGGGATGACATGAGCCTTCCCTTCGGAGCGAGTGGCCAAGAGATGCTTCAGATGTTACGGCACGCGCTAAGCGGACATCGGGACGGCTGATTAGATCCTATCTCGGAGGCTTCAAGTGGCTCCTTCCTCCCCACTTGTCACCGCTGCAAAGGCCGCACAAAGGAGGCAGACAAAGCCTGTCCCTGCTCCCGCTCTGCAGAAACGGGCCTGTGGAGAGGCTGCGCCACGGCCGCGGGAGCTTGGGATTTGCTAAGCTTGGGGTCAAGGCTCAAATGTTTCTCCATGGCAGGAAATGTCACACAAAACCCACTGGGCACTCAGCATCTCCATTTAGAAGAGGCAAATACAAAAGCAGGACCCTTATCTTGGTGACTTAATACAGGTCTCTGCTTATTACCATTGTCAAAGAGCCTTTTGCACAAATCTGATTTGCACCGGTGCAATAAGGATTCATTATCCTTTCACGCAGCAGATTTTGCATTGCAGCTCAGGATCTAATTATGGGAAACAGAAACCACCCCATTAACAGGTGCTCAGCGCAGGAGCTTCCACGCTTTTGTTTGAGTAACAAGGCTGCTCGTGAAGTTTGCCCTGGAGATCTCTGCGTCTGCAACAAGAGCCAGCGGGAGGGGAAGGAGGAGGGACGGACGGCACCAATGCTCTGCAGGGCCAGTGTGTCTGCGTGGAGGTTTCTAGGCAAACGGAGAAGGAACGACTGCCCATTCCAGGAAGCCTCCTCCCGCCTGAGCCACACGTGCGGTGGGTGGAGAACCTGGTCTCGACACCTCCTGGTCCAACCAAAACCTTGAATTTACCCCAGACACGAAGCCCAGCCAACTTGGGGATTCACATTGAAGAGCTCCTTGCATTTTTGAAGAGCTCCTTGCACCCTTCAAATCCCAGGTGTTTTTCCCCATTTCTTTTTAAAAACCTTTGCAGAGAGAGATGTCACAGAGCAAAATGTGATGCTATGATGGATCTATCATGTAATATTCTTAAATTTAGATTTATCTTCTTTAATAATTAGGAAAAATCAGGCTTTTGCTAACTTTGTAAAGATGGGAGTTTAAATGCACACAAGGAAATTAAAGCTACTATGCGGTAAAAAAAAAAAAAAAAAAAAAAAAAGCTGAATGCTCCTTGTAGCACTTCTCCTGTAATACTTTTCCACTGATGCTAGAACCACCAATTTCTTTCCAGAGATGCTAGCGAGCATCTTCCTGGAGAAGCTACAGCTGAGCGGGCACCTGTCAGTGATCAGCACTGTTTAAACACACCCAATAATCTGAACGACAACCTGTCTTTCTCTATAGCAAAGGCAAGACTTTGTTCAGACAAGTCTGCTTACGCTGCCTTTAAACTCATATATAACATCTGGCTACTGGTAAACTAAAATGACATAACGCAATGCAATAAACCTCGTTTGCAACATCTTGAAGGAACAAAGCCTTCACTAATGATATTTTAATGAGGAAATGCATACACTAATTACTGCTGTCTTCTAGCCAGTTTAAAAAAAAACAAAAACAAAACAAACCTGTACGCAGGAAATGCAAGCACACGTCACCTTCTTTTTAGGTCTGGCTTTGGGTTGGTGTTTTTTACTCTTACTCTTGGCAAAATGGACAGGAATAAGCAGGAATAAACACAACGGCTTCATCTGGGGCAAAAAAGATCACTGCTGAGGAAGATAAGATCTTCCCTTTCGCACCTGGTACAAGTGTCTCCTTCATTTGTGGCCACTACTTTAAGGAAGAGACCCAGAGCACTTGGCTGCTAGGGGAGGGGCGCAGGGAGAGGTGGAAGGATCCTGTTTACCCCCCGGCAGCACTGAGGCCCTGGGTTGCCACAGACAGCGTTTTATTACTGCAGGGCCACACACGCTGGGAGCCGCAGCGACCTTTTGCTCAGAGGTTCACATCTTATTTTCTACTGCTAAGTGTTGCTTTTTTTCCCATTTCTGGAGGGGAAGAAGGTCACTTCTCACTATTACTGTTCCATTAGCTTACACGACTACACACGGATTCTTAATCCAATTGCACCTTATCGCGTGTCCCCGCGCCCGGCAGCGGGCTGCTGCTGCACGCCAGCCTCCGCTGCAAGCGAACAGCGGTGCTGGGCCCCTGCCGAGACAGGGCACAAACGTGCTTGGTGGGATGTGTACAGGAATCGGTCACCTCTTCCACGAATCTGCTTTTCCTTCCACCTTCACAGCAGTTGCAGCTGCAGCCTGATTCTCATTCACACCCAGCATCAACGAGGACCAGACCCAGTATGTAACTTTTATGACTTCTACGCTTCCTGAATACTAGTGATGCCTCGAGATAGTTCTTAAAATGCACTGGACAAGACCACACCTGCATTTACCCCATGACATTTCATAAAACAGCCTTGTCTTGCCAGGGTGCCCCAGAAGATGGGCAGATCAGGCCGAGAGGCTCCTCGAGGCGGGCTGTGCGCACACGGCCGGGCTGGCTCCCTTTGCTGGGACTTATACCACATTAAATAGTGACCTGTGACTTGTTTTACCACATTAAATCCTGACTTTGCTCACCTGAAAAAAATGACAGGGCCATTATTTGCGATTCGCGTATGTGCCAGAGCCGTTCTGGAGCCCTGTCAACATAATTTCATCTAGCGATTGCCCTGGGTGCAAAAAGTTGCTCTAGTTCAACTTGTTCTGCCATTTTCAATTTATTGCCTTTAATAAATAAAAAAATAAATAAAGCAGGGATGTTTTATTTAAGAATTGGACTCGAGCCGTATCAATGCACTAACACTCTGCAGATTCCGCCTCTGCTGATTGAATTCGGGATCATTTCTAGTGAGCGAACGCAACCGGAAAAGTCCAGGCTGCCAAGAGAATAATATAGTACAAGCTGGCGTTACGATGACATGCTCCGAACGCTCCCCTGCCAAAATGAAATTTAATTATAGCCATTGTTTGTATTATTCAAGCAACTATTGACAGTAAATCTATCCAGCGTGACATTCCCTCGTCTTCACTGCAGCCTTTAGATGGGGGAAAAAAATAATATATAAAATAGCCATAAAAAAAAAAGCAGTGGAAAAAGGAAATGCTTCTCCCCCCGCTATTCCTCTGCCAGCATCAGGCTGCGCAAGGCCACTGAAGCCCGGCTCATTTCCCCAGCCCAATTATTTTGCAGCGCACAGCCCTGGAAGAGCACGGCTTGCGGGGCCCGGCCCTGCCTCAGCATCGGCGCCTAATGGGGTCCCTAAAGCCGTGGCTGTCTTGGCCTGGCGCTAATGGGCTGCGGGTCCCTCCTGCCCACGCCGCCCAGCCCGGGTGGCTAACGAGGCTCCCGGAGGCCGCCCGGCCGTGGCGCCCTCGCCACCACGGGCGGAGACCCCAGTTGCTCTTGGGCCCCTTTGGACACAAGGTCCCAAATCGCTCTGCTTTGCTCTGGAGACTTGGCAGTTTTCATATAACCTGGCCTATTTTTGCTTTTTTTTTTTTCCCTCTCAATCTCAAGCTATTGTTCCTGCCCGTGTGCTCAGGGCAGGTCTCCTCGAGGATACGCAGGCCTGGGAGAGCTGCCCCTTATGCCAGCAGGAGGCGGGCAAGGAGTCCCGGAGCCGCGCGGCACGCACGAGACCCATGAGAAGCAACAGTGCAATCGCAAGAAAACTGCCATTACAGAAAAGAAGAAATGGTGGGAATAGTTCTGAACACCATCCTCCTCCTCGCTTTCCTTCTAAACCTGCTGCTTTTCCCTTTCCGCTCTGTATTGGTCTCCATTGATCTCCACTCAGGAGCACGTCTCAACCCAAGGCGGGTTACGGGACCTCTTCTGGCCAAGCTGTCTTGCGCAGCGGATATAAGAAGGAAGAAATACATGGAGATACACGAAGCAAAACACTCCAACTGCAACGACAGGGTGCAAGGGATGGTGCCTGAGACCCCACTGAGGCAGTGGTGACCACACCACGCAGCCGCCCCGACCCCGACACATCGTACACGAGTCCTTTCAACATATGCCAAACTTCTCAACCCGGAGCAGAAGAGCAGGGCTACACTGAAGAATGCGGGGGAGAATTAGGGAATACTGTCATCATGCTTAAAAGCCAGTGCATGGCTGCGTTAGGGGTTCTGCTCGCAGAGAAGCAGCCCAAGTGCAGGCAGCACTGATTTTGTGCTACCTTTTGCATTTTGCCACTACGGTGAGAAACAAAGACATCACGTTCCTTCGGGAGGGAATAACCAGTGCTGACACTACACACTGTGAAGAGCCCGTGGGGACGCAGGCTGCTCGCGGAGCGGCAGCAACTGGCACCCATGGCTGCTCAGACACAAAAACCACATAATCAGCTGTGCAGGTCTTGAGGAAATCTTTCCTTATCGCTGTTGGGGGAGTTAGGCATGTTAGTCCAGTCCTCTGCACTCTCAGTTTCTGAACCCTGGCCATGATGAGGGGAAACACTCCAGTGAAAGCTGAACCTTGTGGCAGTCTCAGTCTGGCAAAACCCTGAGGATTACACCACTCCTAGCCATGGTCACATAAGGGAACTTGTGGATTTTCAAAAACAATCAACGCACTTGATTTTCAGATGGCGAATATTTGCTACAAAGCAGAAACCCTCAGTCTGAAATTCGGTATGTGAGGCATTTTTCTTAAAACTGAGACTCTCTAAATCTCTAGTTCTGTCTGAAAAGCTCTACAAGAGGCTCAGGATACAACAGGGAAGCCCTAGGGTCCACAAATAAACAAGGCAGATACCAACAAGCCAAAGGAGCAGCTAACCAGCTCGAGGACTTTGGAAGCAGCAAAGATGCGGCTGGGTCAGTGGCCCTGGGGAAGGGGTTGGGGTAGGGGAGCAGCTGGGGGGGCCTCTGCTCTGCCCCTTCTGCGAGCCCCTGACACTGTCACTTTTATCTCCCTGTCCTCCAGGTTCTGCATCACACCATGGGGCGAATGCTCAAGTGCACTCGTCGCTGAGCCGCGCTGAACAGCCTCTTAAGGGCAGGGAAAGCTCTTGGATGAAAAATGGAAACTTCTGTAAGCAAACGGCATGCTGCACGCGTGTGGAACACCGCACACACCTGTTCCTTTCTTCCTTTCTTTTTTTTTTTCTTCTACGGAGGATGTAACAAAAGGCTCTTTTGTGCCAGCGTCCCCCAAGGAGGGTGCATGCAGCTGGACTCCCCGTGACAGCATCACACATCAAAATCAAAACAGAGAAGCTGAACAGCTCACGGTCATTCCCAAGTTCCAGTGCTTCATTACTCAGAGCAAGACAAGAGAGTAACATTTAATTACATTTGACATTTAGCTTGAGGTACAGTAAGTACACCTAAATTACCTTTTTTTTGGCCAAAACCGGCTTTGATGTTTCCACAGGAGACAGTTGTTGTCTTCAAAGGTTAAAACCCTGACTAGCTCTGGTAGGCAAAATGACAGGAGCTCAGTGAAGAACTAGGACAGCCTCTGGAGCAATCCCCAGAATGAACCTCAGTCCTTTCACCCAGCATATCCATGTAACCTGCAAACACGTCCTCTATCTGGGAAGATTTCCTCCAGAGCAAGAGCTTCGTATTTTGCAGACACCAGTGTTACGGCGTTTTTGCATAGTGCATATTAAAATACATTAAGACACAACTAGGGTTGTCTCATGTTATGCCACTATTCTTAAGCTGTTATGTTACTAAGCCACACTGGCGTTTTTCAACCTTCCTTTGATGTTCTCTCTATTATATTTTTATAGCATAATCACGCATTTTGGTATGTCGAAGATCAAAGGGAAGCTGCAGCTTCTAAGGCTAAGCCTGGATATGAGGCGTGTAACTAACTGAATTCATTATATTTAATAATATTCTCTAAGGAAAGGTGGAGGGAAATTGTATGAAATAATAAACATGCAGGTAAAGAGCGGAAGACCACGGAAGTGGTCGTTGTGTTTTATGCTTCTTAAGTTGTGCTCCTGAGCTAATGCTGTCAACCCTCAATAAAACGTGTGTCCCTGGTAGGTCCTAATATACCACTGCAGCCAGCTTCAGTGCTTTGGCTCCTCTTTAGCACCTCTCCCAACAGAAAGTATAAAAATTACGGCACACTGGAATACTCCTACATGGCTTATTTTGAACAATCCTCGACTGTGCCTTTCTGAGCATTTGATAAGAACCTAATTCTTTTAGGCATCCTGGAACTCCCATGTCAAAATACTCATCTCCTGACCAGCTTGGTAAGATTCAAATTAGTTCTAGCCGGCATCACCAGAAAGCTATAACATACGGCTGAGTGACACTCAAAAAGGTGTAAAATTCTCGTTTTACTTTAGAAACCACAAAGAAATGTATTCTAACTCAATCCTTGTAGCTGAACGCTTTCCAAGGAGAGCAAGTGCAACCATATCACTTACATAAGAAATAACTGCCAAGCTGCACAGCCAAATGTCATTAAGGCCTCGCTGTTCACAAATGGGGAAGTTAATCCGAATAAACTCGTAATGGGCTAAATGACCAGCACCAAACCTCTGTGTGGACACAATTACTATGTGCAGAAACTTTCCTTTGGTTTCTGTTACAGGTGTAACAAATACACTGGTGCCACACAAGTCAAGTAGCGTAAATCACTCTTGCAGCTGAAACTCAATATCCAACGTGACGCAACAGCTTTACCTGGTGTGTGCCAGTGGCAGACAGAACAGGTCACCACGAACCACTTCCCGCAGCAGCTCAAGCCCAGGCGCTTTCCTCAGTGCGGGAGCAGTGGCTGGGCCAGCGCCCTCAATCCTGGCCGCGCGGCAGCTGCGGGGACAGGGCTGCAGGAGGGACGGGTAGACCAGGTGGCTCTGCTAGGGGCTGCCCAAAAGATCCAGCAAAACCTGCAAACATCTGTCATCCAGTTCTGCAGGTTCCCGGGCAGCAACGTCGCGTGAAGTATCGGCAGGGGATGAGGCAAAAGGGAGGTTGGCGAAGAGACATTTCACTCTTGGAGCTGATGCAACTTTTAATGGCTTCGTAGTTGGCAACTGTCAGCTGAGAGCAAGCAATTTCTTAAATGATCCCAACTCAATTGCAAAAGAACATTTGACTAATTCAAAAGTGATTTAGGACATGAACACAACTGATTTAACACTATATTAACACTGAGTAAGAGTCCATCAAGGAGTTTAACGTGTTTTTGCCTAGTCCACTCCAAGTTCACTCTTCTAATTAATCTGAATTAACTTCCTAAGAGCCCTTCTGCAGCCAACCCCTACCCTGAATACAATCGTGCTCTTTCGCCACCAACAACTCGCAGACTCAGGCATCACCATGACGTTATCAGGAGCCACCCACGGCAGCAGCACCATGAAACAGAGCGAGCGGGAAGGGTTGCCCAGTGCGACGGGGGCACCCCAGCCACGGGCAGCTGCCCAAGACCACCCATCCTCCCCTTCCTGTCCCTCTTGAGCACCTCCTAATGCCTCACTATGCTTCATTCACACCTCACTTGTTTTTAAGATGTGGTGCTTAAACCTATGCAGAACATCTACCAAATCCATGAAATTCATCCCTCCCACGCACCCCACATGCTCTTTGCGTGATGTGATCAGACAATCAGGTAGGAGGGTGAAGTTGAGCACACTGAACCCTACCTGCCGTGTTTTCAAGTTGCCGAGAATCCACACTCGCCTGATCCTGAGGCAGAACGTGCCGCTTCCGCCCCCCACTCGCTCTGTTTATTGAAATCCAAACAACGGACCCATAGCGTTTATTTTTAGCATATTGTTCAATTAATCTTGCTTCTTGTGATAGACAACAGAGAGCGAGAACGGCAGCTCTGTATTAAGCGCGTCCATTTTTTCATCTCTATTTATTGCAAAATAATTTAACGTTATTGAAGTGAGGGTTTAAGTCCCCAAGGCACGCTGAAGTGCTGAGTCTAGGTAGGCTGGTGCAACGGCAACCCTTGTGCCTGTGCTAGTGTCAGACATCCCTCAAACACTACCTTGCACCACTGGTTCCTGTACCATTCACACATTTTGGGAACTTTAAAACATATTTTTTAATATATAGAACCTCCAAAATCTTCCACAGAACACTTGTTCCTCTTAAAAGACTCAATATTCTTTCAGTGATTTCTTAATGCTTATTTATTTTGCAAATAAACCAAAAGTACATGGGTAAAATCTTCTTGCATATGGCTGTCAGTTGGTACTAATTTTGTTATCTCTAAGAAATAGTTATAGTTTGTTATAGTTCACCTATGATTTAGTCAAGAGAGAAAATTTAATCACCTATTTTTATTCGGGTAGAAATATGCACAAAGCCCAAACACAAATGACTGTATATGAAGATCACAAGCTCAATACTAAAATTACTGTTTATCTAAAAAGCAGTCATGCAAAACCCAGTCTTCTACATAGATTTGCAACTGTACTTCTTGGATGTGGAATGGGAAGGAAAATTTTATTCTATGACTTTGATAACGTGAATGAAGTAATACCCTTGCTCAAAGGGAATTATTATGATTTTAATAGGTTTTAAGTAACAGTACAAAATATTAAAAGTTGCTAGGGCTCCTGGCAGCAAAGTCTGTCTAAGCACTTGGATATAAAAAGTTAAGAAGAATTTAAAAAGTAGCAGAATCTTCTTGTTGTACATATGTCTTTAACGATGGATTAAGAAATAACAAAAAATACATTGTATTTTGTGTGACACGTTCAGAATGACCCAATCCTGCGACAAGGATAGTGCCAATATGAAATATTCCTGGAAGCTTCATTAGCAACATGCCCCATTGCCTATAGGCAATATATAAAACATGATATGGCAGTTCCTCCTTAGCCTGCCCAGGTGAATAATCCAGTTGACCATGCTAAAGAACACGCTGTCCTCAAAGCAACAAAACCCACAAACATAAAAACAGCCCTTTGTTCTTCCAGCACAGCCACCAGCTCTTGCCTCTGCTCCCTCCTTAACCAGGACAAAAGTGTCACTATTTTAAAGGCAACTCAGTGATTAGCACATGCAGTGCAACTGAGAAAGGCAGGTCCGAAAATGGCTGCTCAGAAAGCAGCGGTGTTAACCCTGAAGAGAGCTGCTGCCTGCTCCAAAGCGCCTTCTCCTTCCCCGGCACCACATAACGAAGCCGAGTGCCTCACCCCACAGAAGGGCTTTGTTCTGTGGAAACCAACGCTCCTAAACCGACCTGCAGGGAGGTTCCAGCCACCCCCTCAACACGGTGGGACTCAACCAGCAAAGAAACCTGTCATGTTTTAGTGAGGATTTGGAAGCGTGTTCTCCCGCCACATCAGCCACAGCTCTTCAATCCCATCCCACCAGATTATTACAGATCAAGGGCCCATAGCTGCAAAGCTGCCAAGGGGATTTAGAGGCACCTCTCTACCCGCTCCAATGGCCCCAGTGCTAAGTCCAGATGCTCAGGAGAGTGTCGCAGACACCCAGCGCCCAGACGCAACCAAAGATGAAGGGTGCTTTTCTGGCAAATAAAACACAAGGACAAACCCACCAAAGCCAGCAATAAATCTAACAGACTGCAGCTAATGCCCTGAAGGAGATGTCTTCAGCTAGAGAGACCTACTATGGACCTGTGTAAGAGGAAACAAAGCAGCAGCCCATATATCACACACTTGGGCCTTGCCTCTTGTGACAGAAACCCAAGTCGCCACGTATTTTCCTGTGTTTCATAATACCACGCGAAGTAACTATTGAGCTCATCTGACTTGCGAGTAGGTTGATTCATAAATCCAGAGTTACAGGCCAAATCTCTGATTCAGCAAAGCACTTAAGCACACGCTTAGCTGTAAACACATGTACCATCCCATAAAAAGTAAAGATAATCATGTGCTTAAGTGCTTTGCTGAATCAGGGCCAAAGACAATAGCAGAGCCAGGAAGGGAAGCCAGGCATCACTAAACCAACTAGACAACCTTCCCTGGAACAGGGATGTTATAAAAAAGAATAGATCATAAAGAGGATGGTTATGACTTTTTAGAAGAGTTAAGAACAGCTGCCACAGGGTGGGGGGTAGGGACTGAGAATAAACAGGCATTTCAATATTGGTTTTCACAGCATCCTTAAGAAAGCAGAAGGCAATTTGCACCCTATTTCATCCCAGGCCTCTCTTTCAAAGCCGCTTTCTTGCTCAGTGGAAACGATGGGTGCATTACCTAGCTGTTCTGCTAGCTTGATTGAGGACCAATCACCATTTATTGCTGTGTCTTCGGCTATTAAAAAGGAAAGTACAAGAAAGAACAGCGAGGTAAGTGAGCGCAGGAGCCTGATAGCCTGAAACAGCACTATTTTTCTCCTTGCTACTTTTATTAGAGAGAAAATAAACATTTCACTGGGCATTCACTTGGGTTCACAAGTAATCAATGTGGCACCAGGGAAACCGTAACCATTTTCAGCGCGTTAAGCACCAAGCACAAGGTGCTCGGCCGCCCGCCAGGGTGCGGATGCTGCAGGTCATACCTCTCCATCACTCCAGGTCAGAGCCCGGCCAGTGCCAAGGTCCCTGACACGTCCTGGAGACCACGCATCCCTTCTGTGCCCAGCTAGGGGGCAGAATAGAGCTGCCTCTCCCTGCGCGGCCTCCCGGGACTCCGTGGTCCAAAGCCATCGCACTTACAGCAGACCCATGGTTTGGAGGCATCATTCACTCAACAGCACCTACAAAACAAACATCCCAGCTCAGGAGAGGCCTCGCAGACCTGTTACGCAGTCCCTCCCTTCTCAGCATCACTTCCAACCTAGGTGGGATCATCTCCCTGGCTCCAGTTGCTACCAAGGCGGAAAAGAATGACTGCCCATGCCTGGCTCTTGGGAAGCTCTTTGGAGGAACCTCACGCTCTGCCTGAGGACACACGCAGCAGCCCACGCCGTAAAACAGCCAGCACTTGTGCTGCTGCTGGAATATAAACAGGCCAAACTAAGCATAACTCAGGCGCTGCGGTGATCTCGCAGGCAGAGAGAAGGAACAGTAAATAGGAAGCAGCCTGACAGAGAAAGAAGTGACAGTGTAAAAGAGATGGCTCAACATCGCTTTGTAGGCTGGTTAGTGAATTTTGGGGGAACAAATAGGTGAAAAAGTGTGTTCCTTCCTTGCAACACACGCCAGCAAAGAGAATGAACAGAGACAGCATCAACAAGCGCGTTAGCGATGCACTCTGAGCACGGCAGCACACTCACGTGCCCAGAGGGAAGATGGGCTTTATAAAATTAGCCAGCCTGTTTTTATAATAAGGTCCAAAGGCATTTCCTGCAGCTGAGAGGTTGGCACTAAATACACGAGTGGAAATAACAATACCCATCATGCCAGCGTTTCATTCGACACACCAAGGCAGCTCTCCCCTTCCTAGAAAGGAGCTGAAATGGCCATTAACCACCACAGCTGGACCAACACTGTGACTAACCTGATTGCACCATCTGAGCCATCCAGAAAGATGGATCACTAGGCAGGCCTACCCTGCTATTCTTTTTAAGTCTTCTTCTCATGTGCAGGATGGTATGTGCTCATTTTACTTTTATGGAGTTGAAAATAAGACAGTAATTGGATTGAGGCTTTCAGGGGAGAGGGGAGGGAAAGAGGATCTTCTTAGACTCCCTAATGCCAATCTTCATGACCTGTCTGATCTCCTCAATAAATGCCACATATAGGTTAATCCTCGCAAATCCTCAGGACGACCTTGTCAAATCAAACTGTTCATCGGTTTGTTCTGCGGCTACTAGATAAGAATAAACAAATGAAGTCGGGCCACCCATCTTCGGGCTGTCCCTTAGGAGGCTTTCGGCACACATACCATGGCCCGAGATCCTCAGGGGCACCTCAGTGCAGCAAAGCCGTGATGGAAGGTGTGGGGAATAGTCCGAGCAGCCTACACAGCGCACCTGGAGGGGTGACAGACGGGCACCCGTGCTGCCTGCTGCCACCTAACTTCTGCTGGCCAGCCTCTACTCTGCACCCGACACATCCCCTTTGCTGCTCAACTCTGGCAATTTAAAACATGGACCTGTTTTTGAAAACATAGATGCATATTAAAAAGTAATTTAATGCCAGGCTAGGAGGACACAGAAGTGTGCTAGGAGGACGTGGCCAGGACGTTGAATTGCTCCTTTTATGCCCAAAACGCAGCAGTGTCAGAACTGACTCCCACGCACTCACTGCTCAGCTAGCAAATGATTTTTGGGGGCATGACAGGTCATTTCCCCTCTTTAACTCCAAGACCATCGCAAGAGGTACTAATGTGTGATAATACCTCTGGTGCTGCCTGTGCTCGGATTGTTGCCATGCATTTATTCCATGTTGGCCTGCAGCCACCCAGCAGATGGCAATGACTTTTAGATGAAGCAGGCTAATTTTGAACCAGCGACCCAAAAGGGGAAAGGTTCTGCAGCCCGTTGCTTGCCCTATGGCCCTGACATCTGTGAACTTGCCCTTTCCGAGGGTACTTAGAATAGTGCTGGAGGCACTGGGATATCCACAGAGAGTGTGAGCACCGCGTTCGGGTTTCTCCCACCTCTCCTAACCTGCCAAGCAGCGATAACCGAGCCCTGCTCCGGCTGCACACCACGGTTACGTTGGCACCCTAAAGTTTGGTTTCAAACATCTGCTCGTTCTCTTTTCTCCTAAGCACCTTTGCTATTTCTTCCACTCTTCCCCTCCATGAACTGTGGAAAGTCTAGTCAAAATCTGTCATCTTTCCCTTAATATTTTAGAAGACAGTTTGCTGCAGTGCATACAGAAAATGACCACTGAAACCGACCATTTGGGTCTCATCTTCATGGTTGCATCTACCTATCATTCAACCAATGAGGGTGTGGTTTCTACAACTGCATCCTCATTCAGACAGCGATTACAATTTAATATATATTTTTAAAGTCAAAATATGTAGGCACAAGTGCAAGGAAAAGTAAGAACAAAGCCTCTGGGTCCACATTTTTTTCCCCTCTATATACAATATCTCAAGTCACCCCTGGAAAAAGCAGACATGCCCCTGTATCGCCCAGCTTTTATGCTACTCTCCATGCTTCGCTTTGTTTTTCTTATATTCTTCCTTGGGATATATCAGATTTCAAAGGTCTGCTTCCTCTTGAAGACCGTGCACCACAGGAGTCGGTCCTGAGGCCAAAATGGAACAGAAGTTTTGCTCTTTTCTGAACCCGCAAGATCTCTCTGAAGAGTCACATGAAGATCAGCCCTTTCAGGAGATGAACACCAAAGAGCAACTGTGAGGACAGAGGAAGTTTTTGACTGTGTTTTAAAATTATGTAAGGTTTTGATGACCTCATTCAAAAAGCAGTTCACCCAGCAGCAAAACAAAACAAAACCTAGCAAATCTAGTGTATTTATTCTGAGAAGCAATAAAACAGATACGTGGAAAAAAGCTGCAGTTTCTGCATAACTATCTCATCTGTAGACATTGCCAGCTCGAGCATTAATCAACGCTGCTCTCCTCCGCAGTGCTCATAACAAACCCCAGCCGCTAAAATCCCCGGGTAAACCCTGATATTGGTCTCAGAGTGTGAAACACACAGTTGACTTTAGGATTCTTCCTTATCTACAGAAACACGAATAAATCACACCCCATCAAGTTTATCATTTTTCTCCTCAGAGAAATACGAAATATTACAGATCTTCTTCAGTACATCAGCTTCTTCACACTCCATTAGCAAGCAAGGTCTATTTTTCATACGATTTACCAAACCACTGGCCTAATTTCTCCTATTTCTTTTGGAGCAGGAAACATGTACAGAGCACGTTCTGCTATATGTCATCCACAACCAACCTTCCCGTCTTTCGTTCCAGGATTGTGAAAAGTTGTTGCAATCGGCTGGCAGATCTAGGCGTTGCACATTTGCAGAGATGCTGGAGAAAAAAAGAGTTGACTATGGGAAATAAAACCAATCATTGCATGAACATTTTGGGATACGTCACTGAGTGTCACCAGACACTCAGAAGGGGAGATACCCCAAACCACTGCACCCTCTCGAGACAGGCTTTGTGGTGTATCCATGCGCCAGTAAAAGACATCTCATTTCAGAGAGAAGCAGATCGCTGTCTGCTGCCAATATTGCCAAGAGAATAGGACTCCCCACCAAAAATCTCCCCTAAACACCAAAAAGACCCTTCATGAACCTTAGACTTTCTCCTTTCACAGTTTTAAATAATACCTCTGATAGCTGCTTGCCCCTGCGGACACATTAAAGGTACAGTGGGAATGTAAAATGTCACATTGCTCCTACAGAGACGGTCCCTCCAGGCTGGATTAAAGTCACCACGGCAGAATAACACGGTTTTCACCGCTGTGCTGGATTGGGCTTGAGCACGCCAGAGGACTATAGTCTCCAGAGCTGCAAAAAAGGCATTTTCACCACCATTACAGAAGCCACTAGTATAAAAATGGCAGTGGGAGTTATGGAAAAGAGAGTGCCATCCCTCTCTCCATTCAAATCCTCCCATTAAACACTTTCTGCCAAAGGTGGATGTGGCATCTCTCACTTAGATCGGGATGGAAAGCAGGAATAGCCGGGACTGTAGCCAAAATAAAATGAGTCAGGATGTAGCCCTCATGCTTTCCTCTTGCAACCATGTAAGGAGATTAAATTACAAAAATCTGTAGCTTGTTAAAAAGCATCTTTTATATATATATATAGATATATATAAAACTTCAATTTTCTCGGAGGAGTATACAGGAGACAGGCAGACACTTTCTTGCCCCAAACCATGGAGATAAGGGCCACGATTTCTCCTTCCTCAGCAGCGGGAGGTGGAGCAGCAGGAGCTGCGTGAACAAGGGGAAAGGAGAAGCAGGAGGAGGAGGCCTGCTCCAAGCTCTGGGAGGTGCCTGCAAGAAGGGCAGGAGAGGAGAAGCATGTTGGGACCCCGAGCAAACCCTGGGGTGCCATGACTCCTAGGAAAGGACAAAATCCCCTGACGGTTTCCACGTTATCTCCATGGAGAGGAACCTCCAAGGCCACCTTCGTGGACCCTGATGGCTCTCGGACAGCCACACGGATCTGGTTCTCCATCTCTGGCGCAGCGCGTTTATTCCTGCGCCAAACACGCATCCAGAAATGGCCTGACGCCAGCGCCTCCTGCTCTGCTCCCAGCAGGATGCTTGGTGAGGAGAGGAGAGGAGGACTTTACGGAGGGGCAGTAGAAGCCTCAGCTCCCTGCACCTGAAGGAGCTGTGGCCGATGTGGCACATGGGGCCTTGCACCGCTCGTGGGCGACACGAGGCCTGGCCCCGCGCGCTGGCTCCAGAGCCGCAGCAGGATGGCAGGACCCACATGAGCCCGCGGCCAATGCCTGGGCCTGCCCTCTCAGCGCACAACCCGCAGCGGGGCCACCTCGGGGCCCCAGCGACGCCACAGCATGGACTGCCCTCACACAGGGCAGGACAGGCAGTTTCCCAGCCCGGGACAAACGGCCCATCCCTGACTCTGCTCCGCCCGGTGCCACTGCAGGCAAGGCCAGAGGAGCCTGAAGACCAGCCGGTACCACAGGATGATCCCCAGCAGAACCACGGCAGAGTCCCTGAACGAGCAGAAGCCACAGGCCTGCAGGGGGCACAAACGTGAAGAGGCTCCCTGCACAAATACCGGGAGCAGCACACACGGAGGCTCCTAACGCTCCGAGACCGACTGCCCACACGCTGGGAGAGACACAGGAACGAAACCGGAGCATGTGTGCATAAGAGGAAGTGTTGTCGCCACCTCCCTCCTTCAGAGGCATTTGCAAGTTTTTATAAGTAATAAATAAATAAATAAATAATCCCGGGCCTAATACAATGGACAAAGTCAGGATAATCAATTCTTATTTACTACTCAGCCTTGATCATGGTGTTCTATAATCATTAGACTATGGTTTAGACACAGTAATAATGAAGCTAACAGAACTAATGCAATTTGTGGTGAGTAAGATGTTGGCAGGCAACAGCAATAACATTTCTCCATAATAATATAGTAGGGCAAATAGGTCTGAGGCATAAGGGAATATATGAAAATGGACAAAAACACACTAGGGAAGGAGGTCTTAGATGTATATATTTTCAAGTTATTACTTTTTTTAAAAAAAAAAATGAAGATGATAATGCTAGAGAACCAATCTGCATGTTCAGAAATGAAGTGTTTAAGGTTATATAGCAGCACTTTTGCTCTCAAGGAGGTGGAGTAACAGCATTTGAACATCCTCGCAGAATCTAAATGCACGGTGAGGTTAGCAATGTCACATGATACTCAAGGAAAAGAAGAACATGTCCCTTGGAAGAATATTCTTTAATTAACAAGCAGCCTGCCTGGGACCGTGCTCTGGAAAGCCTGCAAATCCTTGCTATTTGCTATTTATACAGAGCAAAAACAAGAGCCATTCCCTAAAACTCTTTGCAACATGGCCCTCCAAACAGAAAAGCTTAGAAAAAAAATGGGTAGGGAAGAAAAGGCACAAAGCAAAGAAGAGTGCTTAGATCCTTGGGAGCAAAGTCTGTGGCAAACGACACGTTACTGGGGGGCTTTTAGCTCTCAAAAACATCCTTGTTCCAGTGATCAGAGGACACTCAGGGTGAGAGGGATCACTGCACCAGTCAAGATGCGGTTCAAAGGGACAGCAAGGCACACAGAATAACTCTACAGCAATGTGACCCCTTGAAATGCTTAGAGAAGCACAGACCTATACCTTAAAAACCTCAACTACTAAAAAAGACAGGGTGGAGAGAAGAGAAAAAAAAAGAAGAAAGAAAGAGAAAGAAAAAAAAAACTTGTTTATAATAAAGACTACATTCTGTAGCAATTTCCGAGATTCCTGGGGTTAGAAATCTAGATTGCCAATGGATAAGTGAGCCTTAAAATCACATCCCTGCTGACAAAAATTCATTTCTTATAACCGTCTCCATTTACCGGAATGTTGAATCTTTCCCATGGGGAAGGAACAAATGAAAATGTTATTTCTCTGCTCATGAACTCATACCTTTCTGTCTGCTTTTCACTGTTGGCAATTTCATTCTCTTCCAAATTTGACTAAAGCCCGTGACCTGAGGGAAATAATGTCTATATAATAATCTTCTGAAACTCTAATTCTGAGTCATGTTTTTTTGGATGTTGCCTCGCACTTTATGAAAATTGCACTGAGCTATGAAATGTAAGTGATGTGATGTCTCTGCCTTAACATAATCATTTTGTCTGCTGAACATGTTGCAAATAATAATAATAATAATAAAAAGGGAGCCTCCTTTGAAAGCAACAAAAATAAAATAAAATTAAAAAGGGAAGAAAAAAAGAAAAGTATCCATGCCTAGTGGCAAAAAAGACGTCGTGGCACCCACCTCCATAGGTTTATTTTCACTGCCCCCACGGAACCAGGACCATTCACAACTGGTAGCAAATTAACGGCATGAGAGGTGAGCAGGAGCACCGGGGCACGGCGGCCGAGCAGCCGAACAGCCCTGAAGCTCCGCAGGCCAGGGGCTGCAGGGACCCCGCTAAATCCTGGCATGCAGCGTCACATCGGCACCTCGCTCCGCAGCCTGGGCCTGCCCGCCACCCTCCGGCTGCCTGGGGAGAAACCCAAAAGCGGCCCCTCGGGCACCCAGGGCCTGGCCAGGGTCCTGGAGCAGCCGTCGAGACAACCAGCGCCAGGGATGCTCCATAAGCCTTCCCCCAAAGCAGCACCAACCACGGCGGCTTTGTCAGATCCACAACCACACACCGGCTGCATCCCCCTTCCTGGCCCTATAAATCTGCACAAACAGATGTTTTATTTTATTCTCCTTCTTCTTCTTCCCTTTTTTTTTTTTTTTTTAATCCACACTGACCCATAAAAATCTACAACACAGTCGATCAATTGGTGGAAATGATTTAAAACTTGCTCTGAACAAAATGGGTACTGCCATATGGTTTGGGTCTTCCTCTGCGGGAAGCTCCGCTTTGCTCTGCAGGGTGCAAACCTGGAAAAACCTCACATGGATCAACAGCTCCTCTACATCTACAGAGGAACAACATACGGGTGCAGGATTTCAGTCTCAACTTTGGATGTTTTGGGACTGAAGGTAGTATTTTTAGGGTTTTTTATTATTATTATTTTAATGTATCCAATTGAGAAAGGGGAGAAATGCTGTATTTACCATAAAGGAAAGGCCTGGCAGAGACAGCCTGAGAGATCGCCAACTGCTGCACTTGAACACTGGATCTGCAGGGAATTGGAGCACACAGGGGCACACACGCACCTCCAGGCAAACAGCCGCAGCCAAGAGTTCGATGGTACCTCCTAAACGTGCAAACAGGTAGGGAGGAAGCTCATCCTAAACTGCAAAAACCAGGGGCAACTCGCAACCCAGGCCCCAGCCAGGACTCTCTGTTTGGTGGATCTTCAGCACAGAGTCAGTCCTGTCTGTCCCTTAAAGACTTTGGCCAAGGGCAACCATGGTCCTGAGTCCCTTGGATGGAGGAGTCCATCCCCATCCTACAACTGAAGAACCACCAAAAAGGCCACCAATTTAAGCAGGCACGGAGACAGCATCACTAAAGCCAATGCCCAGCTAAATCAATGAATGTTTTATTATTGACCTCTGCAGTTTTGAATGAGGCTTCAAGTGAATAACAGCTTCTCTGCTTTATACTAATCACTTCCTCCACTTGCCTTCTGCATACAACATGTTTAATTGTGAATTTTGTTTCTTAAGCACCTTTAGATCCTTGGATAAAATGCATTACAAAGCACACTTTTTTTCCCCTCCTTTTTCCACTCTTTTGTTAACAGTGGCACTGTAATGTATTTTTCAAGAAACTTTACATGACAACAGTAAAAGGTTCATTTTAAATGATCAAGAAAGAAATAATTTCCATTAGATAAAGCAGTCAATAGCATCAGAAACGTGGCTGCAATTACTTGTTGCACTCTACAATGAAACCCTTGTAGTATAATAGCCACGAGATGATGAAACAGGTTTTGTCTCCATTTCACATGACTGACCCCAATTTTACCAAGGACACCTGAACTCATTTAACACACTGAAATCTTCCATTAGGATAATGAAAATACATATTATTGAATTCTGTATTTGCTTTTATACTGCTACAAATAGCAAATTCAATCTTTCTTACTTTAGGTGGCGACTACACCTGTATAATTGTTCACATTTCTCAGGGGCTGAAAATATGCTACCAAATGAAGGGGGAGGCGGATGTGGACCCCACGAGCCGCTACGCGGCACGGTTGGATGTGCCGGGCAGCTTTAGCATGAAGGTTGCCCCACACAGGAGTTGCAAAGGCTCCTGAAAGCCCACAGTGAAACAAATAAACTACAGAGACAGCCACATGCGCAGCCTTTGCAAGAGGGACGATGTCCTTCACATGAAACTGCTGTCCACGTCTGTCACAAGTTTACTTATTGAGTGCTCATAGCACCTACTGCACCTACTGAATGTGATAAATATATATATATACATACATACATATAAGCCAGTGGCTCAGTATTTTCATTACCTTCAGGCTTCACTGCAGGCTTGGGGTGGCTGGTCATAATTGCAGCGTCCCTGATGTTTCATGTAACTTCTACTCCAAAGACTCCTACTTCGGGCACCAGGAGAAACCGGGTGATGTGGTCAGCAGGTGCTCCAGGACTCGGCAGAAGCAATTCCTTAGGCAGAAGCACTTTTTTTTTTTTGTATTCGAAAATAAGAGCCCAATCATAGATCATAGCTTTCTTCTCAAGTTTTGCTCAATATGGTATCCCGAGACATTCATGTGATATTTAATCTACAGTTACTGGTCAACAAGCATAGGGAGCCTGTATGGCCAGGAGATTTGTACCTCAACAGCAAGACGGTCCCCATGCATCCCTCACCCCACCCTGCGTTTTCAGAGCAGCAGTTCACACTGCTCTGCGACTAGGAAGAGTTTAATCTCAGACCATTTTGGAGCCTGTCCTTACACGAAGGAAGCTTTGATGCTGAATGCTACAGCGCAAGCCAACAGCAAGGATATTATGCAGCACACTGATTGCAATCCCAGCACCTTTTGGGTGTACTTTTCGGAAAGACAGGAATAAACCGACCATAAATTCAGAGTCCAAAGAGGATGTCGGAGCAGAAATAACCACTCTGCAAGGCACGAGCCCAGGTCTGGTAAAAATACTACAAGACAAGCAGGAAGGGGCGCGTGTGAAAGGCGACTCCAGCCCCCAGACTCCAGCTGTCTCAAGACCAGCCAAATCTGCCCTAGTGCGGCTCATGGGTTGCTCTAATTTGACTATTTATCAACAGCATAAAAAGACCAATAAAGCAGACAGGGATTAGCAATATAGGCAGAAGTTTTGACATAAGCCCCGTCTCTTAGGGTGGCAGCTGGAGGCACAGAATGTTGTACGCACTAATAAATCAGCACGCTCCTCTGACAAGATGCTCTAGATGCTGTTCTGCTTTAGAGCCATTTTTTTTTCCTGGAAATACATGATAGAAGTGATGGAGAAAACAAAAATATATTGCTCATGACTTATAGCCTCTCCTAAAGCCAGTAGATTTCACTGTTATTTATGTATACTGCATGACTTTGACCTTGTGCAGCAGCATGGCTCTATACTAGTGACAGGGAGACAGTGAAAAATAAGAACTTGCTCAGAGAGTCTAACGTTTTACGGGTATCACAGACAAATGTACAGCTGCAAACATCTGCATACAAAGCACTGAAGGCCTAGGAAAGCAAACTGCCTTCACTGGCGTTAATGTGTGTTTTGAAACTCACTAATCTCTAATGCAAGTGTTCTGCTTTATTTTAAACGAACTGCTGCGATTGCATGTAACATTTCGGAAGACACATTACACCTTACCAGCTCTGGTTTCCCTGTGCTCACCACAGTGCCAAATTTACTTCCATATGTTACTACAAAGGCATGCTGAGCAAGAGCAGTGGAGAATATCCTCTCAAGGCAAAACAAGTTGGGTTAAACAACATCTGAACGGAGACGGAAACACTGGCTGCATTTCTGAAACCATTCCAGTTAAACGGATTGATTAAAGAATAATTTCCACTTAAGAAATTCAAGCTTGAATTAATCTGTAGTAGCAGTTGCTTTGAGTAATATGGGGTGTCTTCTCCATGCCATTACACTACTTTCACTCTAGTGCAGTTCTATCTACTTCAGTGTTTACTAATTCCAGGGCAAGGGGTATCATCAAAATTAGAGTCAATTGAGTCTCATATAAAGAAGGTCTCAGATTTCTCCACTCCATTAACATCAATTTCTGCACTCCATTAACACCAGTTTCATTCTGGTGCAACTGCACTGATTTCAAGAGAGAGAGATACCACCCTGGTATCTGCACTAAATAAACAGAAAATCAGACTGTATTTTTTTCTCTTGAAAATATTGCTTCTCTCAGGCAATTAACAGAAAAGTGACATAGCGAGACACACACAAGCAAGCTGGTAAAACTTCCTGGCTGAACCATCTAGCATTTAAGAGGGGTGTTTAGGTTTTGAACCAAGAGTCTACTGAACTCGGTCACTTTTTCATCAGTCCCTCTACCCGCTCCTCAGCCACAGTCAACACAACCAGCAATGCGGGTGCTGCAAGTTGCCAACAGCAGCACTGCCCTGCATCGCTAAATGGGTTGACCATTGAACTGTGCTTGCTGAAGATAATTGAACAGAGAAAAACACGTCAGCTAGTTCCACTGCTGCCCATTTTACATCAGGCTGGCAGCTCTGACATAAATTGGATTCAAAGACGAGGAACTCCATCTACAAGGGTCTATGACAGCATGGGAAATTTTATGCAGGCGTGTGCATGCCCACCCGTTCACGCACATACATATAAACTACAAACTGTGTGCCTCACAGAAGATGAACGATCAGGTCTATTAACTTCAAGTCACTGAGAATTACAAATACTGAGGTCCAACAAAGAATTTGCATTGGCTTCAGTATATCTTAAATCACACCTGAAAGAAAGAGCCAGAAGGGCCTGAAGCACGAAAGCTCTTCCATATTTCAAGGATTAGAGCTCAGCGCCACGGCACAGCGCAGCCATGGTCCTCTCCCCAGACCCACCAGACACCTGCACGCGAGCGGCTGCAGCACTCGACATGCTTCGCGCTCAGCCTGAATCATGTGCTTACATAAAAATATTTGTCTGTGACATAAATAATCTAGCAGGGGAAATTCCCAAATGTGCCAGCTTTGTATTGCTGATGCCTAATATTTTAAAATAAAATCAAGTACAATTAATTTTCTTGTATAATTATAATGAATGGAAAGAAATCGCTGGCAGAATGTGTTAGTGGTTATCAAAAATAATCAACGGTAGTTTCCATGTTCAATTAAAAAAAGAGCTAGATGATACTAATGGAAAGATTATACGGAGTATATTAAAACTGATCAGAAGATACAGAAGCTCTTCTCTATTTTTAATGGAAATTCATAGGAAAATATCACTAAAACTATGTTATTTAATATGCAGTACTGATGCTGCCAAGTCAAATAAATACACCGTATTGAAACGCCTACCAACACAAAAATCTTGAAGGGGGTTTTGCACTCTCTACTTCATGTTTCTTCATGTTACTTCATTCTACCGAATCTTAAAAAAAAAAAAAAAAAAAAACCAACAACCATCTAAGAGGCTATTTTGATCCCATCCACTGCCAACAGGGCCTGCGTAACATTGCCTGTTCTCTGGGTGGAACAGTGGCCCTCCCGTCTCAGTTAGACGGCACAGCGCTCCTGCGAGGAAAATAAATACATATTACAATCACCAGGAGATGCTTCCCAACCAGTTATTGCCACAGAAGGAATAAAGTGCATCATGTATGCTCTCAAATAATACTTTTTTTTTTTTTTTTTACAGAGCCTGACTATGCAAAGACTTACTTATATCCTTCATGAAATGTATCTTGTGGAGTAAACCCACGTACAAAGTGGTGCAGAGCTGATTTGTTACCCACCCGCGTTCTGTTCATTTTCCTGTATTTTAAGCACTCCCTCAGAAGAAGGAAAGAGCGAATAGCTGCTGAGGATACAATTAATGCCTGTCCAACAGCACCAAGCCAAGCTCTGTAACTGTTCAGGGAAAGTAACGGGCAGGACCACATACAACGGAAATTATTTAGGTGGTTGCGACAAAACCAGCTGCCAACTCACTTTGGTCTCTTCACCAAGAAATGAGATGGGTCTCTGCTGATCGGCGTAAATTCACGACCAGGTGAGAATATAAACCAATCTACGCAATAGCTTGATCAGTTAATTATGCACATAAGTTACCAGGCTTGCATATCAAAGTTCAGATCTTGCAACACTGTGCAAATACTCCAACCCAGCATTTTCCAGGGGAAGAAAGTTCTAAATCAAAATAAATGCTTAACATGCATGGAAATGTAAAATCCATGGGATTAGATTCAGCAGTATTATATCAGCAATGCAAAAGTTGTGTTTCAGTATTGATTAATTCCAGCAAGGCCTGAATTTGCATGTAATTTACAATCACTTCCTTCAACAAATGTCTTCATTTAGTATTATTATGAGTCTGGCATGACAAGATTATTACAAATCACTCTCTATCAGGAAGAATCAGTAAGAAACCCACTATTTATTTGGAAATATTGCAAGAGACATGATCGGGTGCGAAGGTATAATCATGGTTTATGCAGAGAGCGCTGTACGTTACTCGAGTGTATGGGTGGCACATGCAGATTAGGAAAATTACTAGTTCTGCTCTGGGGCTGTTGCCAATACGCTGCAGCCCAACACATGGACACGCGGCCCCTCTCCCAGGAGGCTGCAGGCTGAACCACTTCTTGCACAGGCTGCCAAGAGAGGGCCAAGAGCTCCCATCCGCACGTGGGGAGAGATCGGAGCGAGAGCGCCGCCGCAGCTGCCATCCCTGAGCTCTCTGCCCCACTCTCCTGACAGCAGTTGTCATCTCTCTCAAGCAGTGACACCCGAATGGCTCCCGGAGCAGCTCCCAGAGCGCTGACGTTGGAGGCTTGGAGCGCTCTGTCACCAATTTGAGCTCTACTTAATACGCTTTAGAAGCTACTCGCTCCTGTGTCTTGCAGGGGAGGTGATCTCCTCCACAAGGGCAGGACGGGCAGCCAGGGGCCGCAACCTCTTCAGCTCATTTTTTTTGCAAGCCTGGGACCTCAGAAGGGACCTAAGCCATGCGGCTGGATTCCAGCAAAGTACTTACGGCCGAGGGAACCTGCGTAGCAACTGGTGATTAAAGCCAAGCAGGCGCCTAAATGCTGAGCTGCACTGAAACCATTCACCCTCGCCCAACTGGTTGGACTTACCTTTACCACTCAGTCACCTGAATTCATCCATCAGATGGATGAATCTGGTCTGAATGTTAACCAGTAATTAATGTTTCATTGAGCAATTTCAGATTTTCAGGTAAAGGGGTTATTTTGCCAACAAGTATTACAAAGCACCAGGCATTTCTGCCAAACAGGACTGCACTGTAAATGCAGAATAAATCAGGAGAGAACGTAGTGTTCTCCCAGGCTTTATCATCCACATTAAAACTGCAAGCTGTAGATCATGGCAGATAGATAGAGAAGCATTTTCTCATTTTTAAAGAAGTCTATGCAAGGACCACATGCTGTGAAATATTATCTTTAGGGAGTTCTTTTGATAAAAACAAATGGCCAATCCTGAAGATTAATGCTTCATCTGATGTACTCAGGTTATTAATCCCACCTTCTTCTTTCCATTGGCCCCAGTAGTGAACGTTTTCTGGAGAACTGCATGGAGCCAGATGGTTAACTATTGGAAATCTATACTAAAAAGATTAATGCTACCCCATGACAGGGATCACTCATTTGTAGAGATTTCCTAATACAAACGGTGACATTTGTTTATTCAGGCTGGCTGGATGAGCTGTACTCTGAGGAGAGCCTAATTAGTTCACAAAGATTTTCCAAACATCGGGGCCCCAGCTGCTGAGCCACCGTTGAACATCTGAAAGAAAATTACACCCGTAAACAGACATACCAGGAACATAGACATCCAGACACAGGCGCTTGGAGCTGCTCACTGGAACACGGGACAAGGAACGCTCAGCATCCCAGATGAACAGCGGTGGCACCAGAGAAGCTCCAGGGTCAGGCAGGGAACAAAATATTGAAGCCCCAGCGCCATTGCTTTAGGCAGAACTGCTGCATGTGGCAATGTGGATGCTGCCCCACGAACACCGCTCCCTGTGGCACGCGGAGCGGACTCGGCCCTGCGCAAACCCCGCACCTGCAGCAGCAGGGCGGTGCGTGCAGGACACCAGCCACCCCACGCACCAGCTGCATGGCGTGGACTGCGCTTGCTACACCTCATGGCAGCCTTTTCTGCAGAGAGATAAAAGACTGATCTGCTCAAGGGCCACTGCAGCTTCCCAGGCACTTGCACCAAGCCCTGTGGCACTCGGGGGCGCGTGGAGCTCGTGCCAAAGGGCAGCACGCACTTAAGCCCCAGCGACCCCAGCGATGCGGGAGCGCTTCCGCATGCGCCTCCACAAAGGGACCTGAGCGTATGTTTAAACTTGAACCCATGCTTTGTTGAGATGAGACCGTCAAGAGAGGAGGGTGAAATCTAAACTGATGTGAGACATGCCGCTTTTATCACTAAGCAACAAGGGCCTTCCACCAGTGGAAAGCATTATGACTAGGTGGTTCGGGGGGAAAAACATCTACACGGAAGTGTTTTTCCTTTTCCCCAAAGGAAATAAAAAGTGAACAAAGCAAAAGAAAAGCCATAAAAATAGAATGCTTATATATAAGCTGCACAAATGCTCAATTCATCAATATGAAAACACAACAGTCCTGAGACGGTGGTCGGGACAGATGCTCCCTTTGCAGACGGCTGCTGCGGCTGCCGGCTTCGCAAGCGCGCGGCAGAAGTGGGAGCTCCTCCAGCCTGGCCCAATCCCATGGATGAGGGGAAAACAAAATGAAGCCCCAAAACCCCAGAGACAGCTCTGCGATTGCTCCGCTTTAGCGCCAGCTGATAGAGCAGCCAACGTGGGGCAGGCACCGATTTCAAAAATTAGCACCTGACAAATAGGACCAGTAAAAAAACACTACTTCTTGAGGAGGACTACAGTTATGTGGATCAGTAAAGAAAGGTCAGCTGTGACAGGCCTAGCTAAGGAACAAGCGTAAGAGCACATGAGGACATCGGGTTTGCTGTGTGCAAACTGCTACCACAAAACAGAAAAAAAAAGGAGAAAGAACTTCCCTAACAAGACAGACAGAAAAATATGCTGTGAAATACGTCAAGGAGCCAAGGACTTGCATTCCTACAAGGTCCATAGGCCCTTCCTAAAAGGACCTAAATATTCCCACCTCCACTAACTGTGTCCACTACTCAGAAAATGGGAGGGAAACACCTGGCACCGTTCCAGGGAAGCGAGCGGAATCAGCCCGACACCAGGTCCTCCACCTGGGCGGCTTCTGCTCCGAGCCCTGCCCGCCGCCACCATCACCACAACATCACCACAGTGAGCCCCATCACCACAAGAGTGACACCTGCAGCCAGCGCAGCCAGCGACAGCAGAACAGCTTCTCCTGTCTGAGATGACTTCGTTACTTGGAGCTACCTTCTGCTAGGAGGTTTAGGGGCAAACACCATTAATAAATATTAAGAAAGGAATGGAGGAAGCTCTCTAGGCCCTTGCTGCCATCCTTCTACACCACCGAAACAGAAGTCATTCTAGTCCTGTAGAGCAATTTAAACCAATGTGTTTTGTGCTTCATTCCCAAACCCCTCGTGTTTCGTTATACTCTCAGCTCCAGCATCTGTGTGCTTCATGATGCAGGAAAATATCCCAGCATATATGTAAAAGCTTCGTGAAACATGACGTGTGTCTAACTAAAATTAAATCAAGTCACCTTGATTCAGAGAAGGATAGGCTTTAAAAATAGAGATTTATTAAGAAACTCAATTTCTAACTAGTATCCCTCTTGGTGATATAAATATCCAACATAAAATAAATCAAGGGAGCATCCCGGAGAAAAATATTAAAATAACATACAATTTGATACCACTGCAAAAAAGCAATCAAAACAGAGCATAGCAATAAATTAATAAAAAAAAGTTATATATCCAAACCAGACTAGGAGTAATTTTGTAAGTCAGCAGCAAAAAGTTAAATAAACAATAATTTAATCTATTTTAGATGCAGCAGCCAATAGATGAAATATTTTACTGCTTTCTTGCTATATTAACACAGTCAGCTGATAGGAAAATTGAAAAGGGAAAGAAGGACAAAGTGCCTCCCCACTGAGAGCCGGAGCAGCGCAGAGAGCAGGAACACAGCGAGGCCAGCGGGACTCAGCCCTCCCGCGCCAGGGAAGCTGCTTTGCGAGGGGAAAAGCAGCAAGCGGCCGTTTGGAGGCACTGACCTCCAGCTAGCGGTTGCAACATATTTTTCCTGCACTCCCTTTCCAAGCACTGCTGGGCAGCACAATCCCGCTCTGAAAGGCAAGGAGCATTTCACATTCCTGCGCGTTGCCTCCCCTGGGCTACGTGCAGAAAGGAAGCGATTAGCTCCGTCCTGGAGCAGAAGGAATGAATTTCCTGGCAATGTGGAATGAGGGAGAGGTGGAAGAACAGAATGGGGTGCCGGTGGAAATTCTGGAGATTTTCACTTCTCAAAGAAACCCTTTGGTTTAATTGGTCGCATACGTATCCATCCTTCATATTGGTGGAGGACACCGCGCACGAAGGACCCCAGAGAGAACCTGGAGAAGCTTTCAGAACCAGAGCTACCAAGGGCAAACAAATCACACTATTAAGTTCATACGTTGCATTTATACACGCCATTGCTTGAGTCACCAACAGCATGAATATGCAGCTATCCTGTGTGCCGCTTAAAGTCTTCTTTATCTTCTTAAACACATCGTGGCAGAACTGGAGTCCCTTCAAACTTCCCTTCAGGTATACAGCCAAAGCAACGCTTTCAAAAAATATTAAGGAGGACTTAATTATAACTACTCAAAGCATCTGGACTGCAGACAGCCAAGAAAAGGACTGTATGATTGGGCAGAAGGCTGCAAAATGAATGAAAAAAAACATAGCAGGTTTATAAAAAAAACAAACAGTGAAAGTAAAGCAGGCAGAAAAAGAAACACTGGAACCTTGAATGCAAAAATCAAAGTAAGAGGAAATGGCTGATGACTGCAGGACCAAGAAAACTGATAAACACAGGCTTTGACTCCAAGGGATACCAAAGCAAATGCCACACAAGTCATCCCACTGAGCACCCCGTGCAGAGACAGCCATGACCTTGATAAAACTGTTACCTGGACAACTCAACAGGTCTTCCCTTTCTAAAATCTTTCCCTTAAAATAGGCACTTGCACACTGATGGTTTTCCTATTAAATGCAATGCCTTCTGATTCAATGAGGAAACAGTCCCTTGAACCTGGGAAGCAGCCTAGAAGAAAACCTAGAAAAACTCTGGCCTCTGGCTGTTAATTCCTCGTGAACCTGCCGGGTCTTATTGCGCAGGTAATTTAAGTAAACAGAATGATCGGGGAAACCAAATAGGCAAAATAATCTGCAAAGTATGGGGAGCACTGGGTAAATAAGTGCTCTAAGAGGGGCGATGAAGGCTATTAAGCAGCAGAGTGGGAATACTAAGGAAGGAGCATGAGCTGGTGTTTCATCTCATAGGGGTTGAGAAGTGCTTCTACCGCAGAAGAAAAGAGAGTGTCATCAGGTGCCACTGCAGGAACAGCTCTGAGGGCCTTCAAGGGACACACTCTGCTCTAGCCATTATTTGCAGGACTGTTTTTTCCTCTTTATATCATTAATTTTTCATCAGCTTGGACGGGGAAAGGAAGGCTTATGCAGGGAGAGAGCTCTGGATGAATATTCATAAGCAACGTTCTGCAAGCACGCACAAGAGCGATTGGAGGGAGCTTGGGGAGGGACGGGACGGACGGGCCCAGAGACCTCCCACGTCACGGGCTTGGCTCTCGAGCAGGATCCACAACTTCCCCTCTCCCATCCCCGCTCAATCCGGCCCTGCTCTGAACAGCTTTTGGATTCCCCACTTCAGGGCACTCCAGGGAGGAAAGTGCTTTGGCTGAAGTTCGGGGGAGCAGGTGGCATTCAGCAGCTGCAAGTAATTTAGCTCTTGTTGGCACCGCGGCAGTTCTTGGCCTTCTCACAGTTGGTGTTCGGTGGGGAAGGCAGCAAACAAGTCGCCGGGGGGTTTAGCAGCATCCGAGCCCTGCGACCGCCTCTTCCGAGCTGGCAGCTCTAGGCAGGCAGTAGCAGACATGGGGCTTTCAGAAGGTGCCTGGGTGGGTTGGCCAGCGCCTGCTTCAGGGTTGGCTTTTGCTTCCGTTCCCTGCTGTTAAAACCCATTGCGTCCTGACACAGCTGCCACTCCAAGGTGGAAACAGACCCCGGGAGCCAGGCGTTAAGGGGAGGCAGAAAGAAGGGAAAAAAGCACAGGGTTAGCAGCAGGTGTAAGCGGTGTCTCTAGCATCAAAGCCATCCAAGAGCCCCGTAACACATCGCATTGCACCCTCCTCTCTCCACACTGGTGATGCCAGTTCTCCGGCCTCCGCGCGTGCGTGCGGAAATGTGGGCTGCAACGTTGGGAAGTATCTGGGCTACTGCCACTGCTGTGCAAAGCACAGCGGTGCTTCGGTTACTGCGTTTAATGCCATATTTCATGAAAGGAAAGAAAGTGGCATCTGGATACCATCATAAGCGCAGCAATGTATTAATCTGTTTGTCTGAACTTAGTGATTTCCATCTTCAGAAGCCACATGAAAAAAAAAATGCTAAGAGTGGTGCCGGGGAAGAGGAGCAGCTCTCTCCTCCCTTCTCCTGCTCTGCGCATCAGTATTTGCACTGCAGCAGAGGGGAGAGGAAACTCCACAAGTAGCTCGTCTAAGGCAGGTTTTTAAGGGGCTTCAAAAACCTCAACATCCTGGGTTTCTCTTCCTCTATTATTTCTTTCAACTGGACAGTAAAAAAAAAAACCTTCCGTCTTCCTTCAAAAACGATTCCTTGAAACTCCATCATGCTCCTGCACTGGTGGAAGCACTTACATTTGCAAGGTTTGCAAAGTTTCCTGTGTTTTCAACAGGCACGGTGCCATCGCATGCCACAAATGGGAACTCGCTGTCTGAACCACTTTGGAACACGCATGAAGAAAAAAATTCCACACAGAAGAAAAGCCAATCTATCCTCCAAGCTCATCTCTCATCACTATCCCTGACAGACACCTCCTCCTCAGCAAATATTAGCATATGTATTTTGCTAAGGCCATTAGTTCGGTCTTTTGTTTTAGCTGGTGTCTACTACGCCTTTAGACAAGGACAATCTCTTTGTATCTACTT
Source organism: Tinamus guttatus (assembly GCF_059628265.1). Classification (NCBI taxonomy): domain Eukaryota; kingdom Metazoa; phylum Chordata; class Aves; order Tinamiformes; family Tinamidae; genus Tinamus; species Tinamus guttatus. Next base: position 985,115 of record NW_028288553.1, on the reverse strand, counting down.
AGGTAAAGCTATTATCCAATACTACTAAGACGTTTCACTACATTAATACCTAGAAACCTACCAGCCCAATGTACTGCACAAAGGCACTAACTTCTCCTAACTGCTCATATGGATTACTACTTCTTCATTCAAAAGAAAAGGGGAATTTCAGTTTTACTAGTATTTTAGAGTGAGGCCAACGTACTATGGGCAACTCTACTGCTAGTATACGCCAGCCTTGAGCTCCTGCCAAACGCAACCCCGGCAATGCAAAGGGATCTGCTGGAGGTCCCTCCAGCTCCCAAGCCAACAGTTGCGTCTTCTAGCAAAGACGACACCAGACATGCAGCGACGATGGCCGCGCCGATCCGGCCGCATGGGGCTTGCTGCCGTACGAGGTGTCTGCAAACAACCGCAGCTGTGCGGTGGAGCGGCGGACACGGGAGGGAGAGCTCGAACCCCGAGCGAGAGGAGATGACCCGGGGTGAACAAGCTCCGTCAGCTCAATGCACATTAGCCCTCAGGAACAGTAAAGAAGAAAACATTTGCCCTGATTTTTCCCCCCTTTTCAGATTCACCATTGCCAAAGGAAAAGCCTCAGAAACCCTTCCCTTCTTCATAGTCTGAAAACAGCAATAACCTAATGATTTTTTTTTTTTCCCTTAAGGACAAAGTACCTCCAAATATTCGTAAGGAGCATTGTGGCACGCATGGTATCTCTGCGAGCCTTCCTCTAATTCCCTCCACCAAAACAAGCCCACGCGCCCGCAGCTCCCACCGCCGCACACAGGCTCCCGGAGCACCAAGGCCCCAGTAACCTTCCCTGACGGACACGTTTCTTCAGGAAATGACACGGTGACATAGGTAAAAGGTGATTTAGCTAGACTGCTGTGTCACAAATTGTCAGGATCTGATTTAAAGACCTTGCCTTTGTCAAGAAAGACAGTTGGGTGTCTGCTTTAAAGAAGTACTGGGAATATTTTCATCAAAGGTTTGAATTGAAAAACAGTGGGAGGTAAATATCTGAGATGTTGCCAAGAAAGACCGCTGTATCCGTGCAATTACCATTAACAGGGGACAGCAGTGGTTCAATGAAGTAATTCAATCTGGTGTCCTACATTTTATCAGACAGCAATTTTGAGTTCTGACATAAAAGGCTGAGAAAGGATTGGACTCTTTTGCTGTGAAATTCAGCTTTAATTCTTGCAATCAGGACATGTGCTCCCCGCTCCAGGTGCAGCCGTCCTGTCCTCCCCAAGCGAAGCAAGAGGGGAATGTGGGAGCCCTCGTCGGCAGCTAATGGCTCACAGAGGAATAGCTGGACAGGGGGCACCCACAGGGATTCACTTCACAGGAGCAGGAGAAGGTTTTCCCTCCTTCTCCTCCCTATTTGGATTTCTTTTCAAAAATCCAATTCGGACTGCTTTTCAGGTTAAGCAGAGGGGGAAAAAAGCATATTGTAATTTGTAATTAAAACAAGCATATTTTAATTACAAAAATGTAATAATATGATGTGGCCTAAATTGACCAATGTATTCTTCCAAAACACAGGAAAGTGAGAGGCAGAGAATATTTCTGCAGAAAATGGCAAAACTAAAGCACTGTTGATGCCCGCCTCACCAACACGTCCTCACCTGCTGTTCTCTGTATCATTAATCCATCCATACACACCCGCCCTCCTGGAGCTTTCCGCTTTCCTCGCCCCTCTCAGTCCTTAGCCCGGTGACAGGACATGTGAGCTCTGTCCCTGCAGGCGCCCGTCCTGCCGCAGCCCCTGCAGCCCTGGTGCCGGCGCGGGCGCCCACCGCCCAGGACCACCTGGCGAGCGGCACTGCCCCTTGTCCTTTGGGCCCTTTCGCTCAAATGCGCTTTGTCATCATCCCCTATTTCTGCACCAGGGCAAACTGTTCAACAAATCCAATTCTCAAGTAAGAAAATGCAGAAATTTTGCAGTCTTTGAACAACAACATCAGAAAAAAAAAAAGGCACAAGGAGGAAATTGTCATTTTCTATTTTCTTGAGTAAAAACCCACCCCAACCAGAGGATAATTCACACCAGCAGCAGCCCAGGGCTGCTCTACCTACTTGGGTTGCAGAAACATCTCATAGAGCTCATATCGTAAGCCCAAGGACCAAAGTTGGCTCTTGTTTTGTGCAAAATGCGGTCAGCAACTTTTAATCACAGGGTTAAAATCTGCAAACAGGGCCTATCGATGCAGCACTCACTGCACAGGGACTGCAAATCCCCCTTTTTTTTTTCTGGCTGAAATGATTGTAAATCCCCTCTGAGGGACCCAGCACTACCTCTCCTCCAAAATATCAAACATACAATAAATGCATTCAAAGCTATAACACCCTTTTTTAATGATACGAAACTGAGACCCTTGGAAGATGAAGGCTTTGTATATGACAGCTTAACTGCTTGCAATCAAACTAATTTGCAGTACGGTGACCTGAAATGAGTTTAAAAGCACCATAATGCATGCTTAGCAATCAGTGAAGCAATTCTTTATTATTCAGGTTCACATCTGCAATTTGTGTCACATGTTATGGGAAAGAGAAAGGAGGGAACACAAAAAAATAATTCCATTGCTTCATGAGAGCTGATGAGCAAAAAATAGACTTTGTTCTAGGCCAATGGTAAACATTAATAAAGATAAGCTACACATAACATGGGCATTAGAGAGACTGAATTTAGACTGACAGCAAATCTTAAGTCTTCCTGCTCTTCATATGAGTCTTGTAATGTGCATAAAATGCTAAAATTAAAAATTGCTTACAATACCTTGATTTTTGAAGAGCAATATTTGTGTAGACTGTCTAAACTAACTTCAGAAGTTTACCCGAAACACCATCAAAAACACGAATTACGCATGACCCCAGATTTTGACGTTGCAAATGAAACCCACCAACCACTTGCACCACTCCTGCCTTCTGCTGATAAAATTCAGAGATGCTTCTAGCAAACAAGACAAATTTGCTATCACCCACTCCAATATACATCTCACGTTTCCTTTCCTTCCGTTCTCTAAACCGTCTCCATTCGTCACAGTTGTGGTCCTTGGCTGTATGGCTAGGTGCAGCAAGGTAAGTGGAGAACCGTATGTAGAAGTTGGCAGGAAAAGGGGCTAATGAGCCCAAAGCATGAGGCGGAAAAATGGGACAGCACCGAAAGTAACAACAGACAAGGCAGGGAACCACGCAAAAGGATGGAACTGAGCCTAAGATGTACTATAGGTAGATTGAACTGGGCAAAAGGAAGTGCTTCCTGCTAATAAGCAGGAGTGGCCTTGGGCAGCAAGGATGGAGAAAGCCTCCCGAGACAGCCAAGCCATCCCACATCAGGGAGGGTCAGAAGAAAGCTGAGTCCCCACTGCCCCGTCATAAAGGTTCCCTGGAGATACCAGCTCCTCAATCACCAAACGCATTTTGGGATCAGTCCTTAAGAAATCAATCACTGCACTGATCAGTTAGAAGATGAAAATCTGTGCTCCAGCAAAGAGGAAACAAGCCTGAAAGACATGAAATTCTGAAACCCCATCTCAGTTATGGCAGCTGTGCCTTGCTTTCCTTTCACTTAATCTAAATCAGAAAAAAAAAGTGAGGATAACTATTTGTAAATGCAAAGCATTTTCTTCAGTGACGTATGAGGACAAACTACTCAGAAGGATTGCAAAAAACCCACAATGTTCGTTGTTTGTTTTAATCATGGGTCTGAGTATAGACCTGTCCTGACCAAATTCCAACCCAGGTAATTTATTCTGCCTGCCGGACATTCCTCAAATATTGAACTGATAATATGAGCTTTTCTCAACCCCACAAAAATATGTAGTTTTGTTCACCAAATTCAGCTGCTATGTTCCAGCTAGGATCATCATAATTAATAGGATGGAGAAAAACCACATATGCTTGCTTTGCTTTTGGTGTTTTTTCTGCTTTGACGGTCATATTGTTTGCAAACTCTTTAATGAGTCCCAGTTTTCCTCAGTATATGCTAAGAACAGCACTAGAGTTTATAAATAGTGAAATTAATAGACTTAGGGTTGCTTTTCTTACATGCAGTATACTTATTAGGCAAGGATGATGACTCACTCATATCAGCTGTTCAGATGCACGGCAATTTCTCTAGCTTCGGGAAAACAACGATAACAGCTAAAAGGTTTCAGATAAGGAATGCCATGATTTTCTAGTCTTATATCTCCATACAAAATCTGCTGTACATAAAATCTGCAAATACTAACAGGCAATTATACCTGTAGAAAGATTTCCACAGGGAATCTGGTCCACTTTCTGAAATCCAGATTTACTATCGAAGATTCATAACCTCTTGTTAGCTTTCTTTCTGCAATGAATGGGCACACAGAGATCTTAAAAGAGTTAAAATGCATTTCAGTATACCCTTTGCGATAATAGTTGGTAAAGCTAATTGCTCTGAGAAAATTGGAGATTATTCATTACCCTACTAAGCAAATGAGGATTTGCAAACAGTGATTCATAGTGCCAAACGCGGGATAACAAGGATTGTCTTTTCGATTGTGTTCACTGATGACACTAGAGTTTATTTATGACTTTGGTGCCTCCGAACAGTCCCTGCTATAGCCCTTTGAAGACCTCCTAGTATTTCAGATGGATACCCACTCCTATTGCAGCCAAATACATTTAAATATTTGGTTTCTAAAGAGAAGCACTTTAGATAACTCAGCAGCTTCAGGAACAGTAACAGCCCCTGTTCACCAATATCATCCCATATGTGGAAACATGGATTAAAATGTTATAGTCCTTCTGCAGTCATTGAGAGATGCGTTTTTTAACCTCTATTAAATGATGCTTTTGATTCCAGTCTGCTTCTTCCACTCATATGGAAACTCAAACACCTTCCTGTACCCTTTTGATCTCTTAACACTCTCCCCATGCTCACTCCCTGAAGGAAGTCAGCATCATCCCAAGATTTAACCACCCCAAAGATTGAAACACACATATAGATTCTACTTGGGACCACGACCATTGCATATAGACCAGGGAGGGAGGAAGGGAGGGAGGGAAGGAACGAAGGAAGGGAAGGAAGGAAAAGAGGGAGGGAGGAAGGGAGGGAGGGAGGGAAGGAGGAAGGCAGGAAGGCAGGAAGGAAGGAAGGAAGGGAAATCTACAGTTTCGAGGGTTATATCTGAGAATATGAGCCTGGGGTATCCCCCGGCATAAACGAGCCTGCACCTATTCTGCAGGATGTCCCAGGTGAGGGTCGGTCCTGCTGCCCGGGGTAGCTGGCCTCCTCCGGGCGCAGCCTGCCTTTGGATGCTGCACAATGCCCAGCCCGTGGGCACTGCAACCACCCAACACCCGCTCGGCTCGACCCGCACAGGGCCGGATGGGGTAGCACAGTTGGCTAGCCAGAGCCGCTGAGAATATCCTCCTGATTTGTATCTGTCTGAGTCACCAGCCCACGTGCAAATCGCAACCTTTTTCTTATTGCTTTTTCAAAATTTATTTTTAAGGTGGAGAAAATACTATTTGTTTTCTCCATCTTTCTTGCTTCAGCTCACCAAAATCATTTCAATTCTGAAAATTCACTATGAAAGAGAGAAAAAAATGCTTATCAGAAACAAATGCTAGAAAAAAATCCAGCAACCCTCAGAATTAGCCACTACTAAAGACTTGATAGGAGACCACTCCAAGAAACAGAAACAAGTTGCCATAGACAAACTATAGTCACCCAGAGAATGCAGCACTCTTGAGAATTTAGGTTCTCATTTAAAAATAAAATGCTCAGTTATTCCAGTACAGGCTGGGGACCGTCCTTCTGGAGAGCAGCTCTGCGGAGAAAGACCTGGGTGTCATGGTGGACAACAAGTTGACCATGAGGCAGCAGTGTGCCCTCGTGGCCAAGAAGGCCAATGGGATCCTGGGGTGCATTAAGAAGAGCATTTCCAGCAAGTCGAGGGAGGTGATCCTGCCCCTCTACTCAGCCCTGGTGAGGCCGCATCTGGAGTATTGTGTCCAGTTCTGGGCTCCACAGTACAAGAGGGATGTGGAGCTGCTGGAGAGAGTCCAGCGCAGGGCCACAAGGATGATCAGGGGCCTGGAACATCTGCCCTATGAGGAGAGGCTGAGGGAGCTGGGCCTGTTCAGCCTGGAGAAGAGAAGGCTGAGAGGGGATCTAATTAGTGTCTATAAGTACCTCAAGGGAGGCAATGAGGAGGATGGTGCTGGCCTCTTTTCAGTGGTGGCCACTGATAGGACTAGACGTAATGGCCGGAAACTGAAGCACCAAAAGTTCCACAGGAACTGAAGGAAAAATTTCTTAACAGTGAGGGTGCCAGAGCACTGGAACAGGCTGCCCAGAGAGGTTGTGGAGTCTCCTTCTCTGGAGATCTTCCAAACCCGCTTGGACGTAGTCCTGTGCCACATGCTCTAGGTGACCCTGTGTATGCAGGGGGGTTGGACTAGATGATCTCTAGAGATCCCTTCCAACCCTAAGCATTCTGTGATTCTATGATTTTATGATTCCGGTTTTGATTTGTGTTTTATTCTGTGTTGCAAACACAAAACCATCTCTATCCTGTAATATGAACTTGGCTTTGTGAGACATAAAAGAAGCAAAAACTAGCAAAATTCACTGTGTAGTTAGATAGGAGAAAAAGCTTTTACTTTTATGCAAACTCCAACCGTACTCCAAAACATCTCTCAACAAGTCACAAACAGCCAGACAAGGTTAAAAATTCACCTAACTCAAATTCAAATAGCTTTTTTAAAAGTTAAAAAGTCTTTTTTCCTCCTAAAACTCTAAGTGCTTTTCCAATTATCTGATGTTCCTTCTTGATGAGATGTAATCTACCTTATAATCTACCTGTGATGAGAAACAATGATGATTCACAATGCAGAATAAAATCAAAGACAACCGGGAGCTTCTTCAGGAAGTGTTTGGTTACGATTTCTTAGAGCACACTAATATTAACAGCACGTCCAAATCTCTCTCCATATGCACCAACCACAGACTGGACCTATGGAAAACAACAAAGCATTTCTAGTCATCCATGTATGGATGCATTGGATGGAATCACTTAGCAGTGACTCCCAACTGTCTCTGTCGATGTTATGGTGAAGGTGGGTGGTTAAGGCTGACCAGGACAAATGTCCTCCCCAGAGTGTGTGAATTCTTCCTTTCCCTTCTATTCTCAAGACACGTTAATATAGAAGCAACAAAAACATAAGAATCCCGTCTCCCACTTTCCTATTGGGAAATTTACCCAGTTATAGCATAAAATGAGGTGGGATTTTAGCCTTCGCTGCTAACAGAAGCACATAATGAACTGCAACGATGCAGCAATCGTACAGATATTGGAAAAATGGTCTTGCGTTACAGGCAAGTGTCAGCTTTATAATATTTCCTTGAACACTCAGTAGTCTTGGGAGGCTTTCGCTACAACACCAAAGGATCCCAAAGTAATTTCTGGTTTGCTGTAGCATGTGCATGATCTGCAAATATTGCAGATACCTGAGCCACCATGCACCAAACTGGAGCGCCTGGCACAGGCAGAGCTTTTAAGGACATTGCAAGTTTGACAGCTGTCATTTCAGCTAGGTACATGCTAAGAGATGTGCCTAAATACACAAATCCTTAGCTCCTATGCTAAAGTGGAGGAAAAAACTATCAGTGACTTCAATGAGCAATTTCCTCATTACTGCCATGTTACACGCGATGACGTGTAGAATATTCTGGATATACCACTGGCAACAGTTACACGTTGAATACGGTTATTCATCTGAAAATAGGCAGGATGGAAAAGCGAAGTGCCCTTTGTGCTATGAAAGAACAGAACGGACTGGCAAGTATCTCAGACGCTTAGTTCAACCACAGACATGTCCTGCACTGTAACTACGCCAAGGTCACTGCTCCTTATGTGAGCAAGAGCAAAACCAACAAGTTCAGGTATTAGGTGCAAGCGATCACCAAAGCTTGCAGATAATGATATCAGCTCTGAGGCTTTCCATCCTATTTGTTAGTGCAGCTAGTTCCATTTTTTTGTTCCATTTTGCTCCACACAAACTATTTTTAGATTCTTGATGTAGAAATTTCAATGTAAACCTGGTGTTTTCCTAACAAAGCTGCAAAGCAACAAGACTAAGTTGACGCAAAGAATACTTACTCCTCCAAAGTCAAGGAGCACAGAGAAAAGTACAAGTTTGGTTCATTCAAGCTTTGAAAAGGAAACACACAAAACACAGAAAAGATAGGAAGGCTTCATCGGTGCAGAGCGCGTCGGCCTCCACCATCCACGCTGGCTTCAGGTTCCTGACGAACGCCTCCCCTGCTCGCCGGAGCACTGGGCACAGAGCTTCCCCCAGCGGGGAAGGCGTGCAAGGATGTGCTGAGGAAGAGGTTCTGCTATCAAGAAACCAACGGTACTGCAGGAGCGGAGGGAGAAGGAAGAGGGATAAAGACAATAATGAACCCTGATGATTAAAGCACAGATCCAGACAGAGGCAAAAGAAGATTCCATTAATACTTGGATTTAAACAGCAAATATTAGCTACTTTATCCATTCCTTAGAGCTCACCATTTCTGAATAAAACCTGTTCAATCTGCTTTCCTGTGTTTCCGCACTAGATGTGCTTGGACAGTGAGTCAATTGGTCCCTCCATTTTAACTTACCTGGTACCTATGGCTCTTTTGGTGTGCTAGAGCATGGAGTATTTTGTAGTCACAGCTACCAACATACAGCAATCAATCATTTCCACAGACAAAAGCTTTATTATTATCTATTACACTAAAAGCCCTTGTTTTACTCAAGACTCTTCCCTAAAGACCATTGTTTTGATGTTCTGGGGTCATGCTAAACACGGGAAAAAACTATCAGTCTTTTCTTGCTAAAAGCCTTGCTTAAAGAAAAAAGTCAAGTCAAGTTCATATTCTTTTGCACTTTGATAATACAATAATTACACTTATTGGAAACACATGCTATGTGGATCTTTTTGGAGCATTTTTCTCATTGTCTGGTACTGCAAAACACATCTGGGTTGTATTTGCCCCATGTAAGCTAATAAGGGTACGAAGTTTTTTTAAAACAATAATCAAGATAATCCTAAAAACAGCTTTCCAAAGTAAAAAGAGGAGAAAAAAACCTCCAGGCTTCATCCAAATCTCTAAGTGTAACAATGACTAAGGTTAGAACTAAAGACCTTTTTTCCAACTACAAGGCCATTAGTGAAGAAGGAAAGAAAAAAAGATTTTTTAAAAAAATCTCATTACTATGTCTATATATAAATGCAGTTAAGCATACCATACTAATGGAACTTAATAAGGGATGTCTCCCCACCTACTCAGATCTGAATTAGCACGATTTCGAGTGCCAATATGTTGGCACTAGAAGATGTCAAGCTTCTTCTTGTTACTAAACTCCTAACTTGGGAGAATTGGAAACTTTAAAGCTTTTTGCTGGAGCATAGGGGATGTTGACACCTTCCAGATTTTCACTTTACTGGACCAACCCACAGACAGTATGGTGCAAGGGAACAGCAGATGGCTTCTCTTCTGGTGCCTCTGCTCCCTAAATACGAAGCCGACCGTTGTTCTTAAGCCATACATATTCAGTTCCTGCTGTGAGGAGAAGGCGTCTTATTTATGTTAGAGCCTTCCAGCCCACACTGCACAGGTCCCACTCTAGATCATCTCTGCATACGCTCACATGGCTTGCATGTTAAGTGTCCAAAGGAAAGTAATTCTATCTAAACTTTGGAAAGACAATCAACTTTTAGACTTAATAGGAGCTACACGTTGAACTCGTCAGTATTCTTCCTCCCTTCACTCCTACCTTCTTAAAACACACATACAACATAGGACAAGGGAAAACAAGTGAAGTGCCAACAAAAGGAAATCTTTTCTTTCCTGTTTCACAGCTTCTCTTACCTTACACAGGTCTGGGTTTTGCCACAATTGGGAGGAGGAAAAAAGAAAAAAAAAAGCTACCACAAACCTTTTCCAATTGGCAATCCTCTCTTCAGACCTCCCCACTGGCGGAAGTATTAACGCTCGGTCTGTGCTGAAGTCCAAGGCAAATCCAGGAGGCCATGGCACTTCTCCAGGGGCTAAGTGTTTGAGCTTGCATTTTACACTTTACATGTGAGGTCACAAAATACCCAGTTTAATCCTGTATCTTTCTTATAGGATCACAGACCTCTATGAAAAAAGACTAAATTTCACCATGTACTAATGAAAGAAAATTACAGTCTGGAAATCTGACAGGGGAGCAACAGAGTTTCACCATCCTGTAACCAAATACCATATAGTTTTCTTTTCCCCAGAGTCTGATGAAAAGATAGAAACAGGCTTTGATAATGCTATTAAGTTGACAGAGCAATGCTACAGAACAAGTCTCACTGCATTTCACTCACCTGTCTTTGGACACACATAATGATTGATTTTTCCTACAGATATTGCAGAGGCAGAAAAGTACTGCCCAGAGAACATAGCCTAAGTTGCCTTCAGCAGGAAAAAGCAATGTAAATACAAATCTTGGAAGCAAATAAACAGCGCATTGGATTGAATGGAAACCTCTCCTTATTCCCAAACTTATCTGTGCAAGTAAAGGATAGATCAATAGATTGATGAATATGTAAAGGAAGAGATAGAAGGGTGTGAGTGTGGACCGTGCAGTCAATACAGGGCATAGGAATAAAAATAGACAGATTGATTATCAAACCAGTCACGGCCTGGTCCTCTTCTGTTGATGTAAAACATAAAATTAGCCCCAATACTGCTGTGTTTTCTGAGCTCATTTGTGAGATACGGGGCCTTAAGCCACCGGTGAGGAACCCTTGTGTGCTGCTCCCTGGACTATGCTGGATGGGAGACGAGGTAAAGCTCTCACGATGGGCTCTTTAATGTCTCTGAATCACTGAAAATTGGTTTGGGGGAAAAACAAGATCCCAGCATCTTGGATTTGAGAGCTGCTAAGACCTTGGTTTGATTTGCTCTAAATGTGTAACCTAAAGACACGTTTCTAGATTATGGAATTTATACAGTAATTAATGTGATTTGCTCAAACCGGCACTAGCCACACATCTAAAACATTGGATAGATTTTTGGTAACATGTTGGTAGGTGGAAGAAATGGAGAAGGACAAGTGAAGCCATCAGGCTGCCTGTGACCAGGTATTTATGCTCTTCTTCGTCTAAGGGGCCCTTTGGTGGCAGCGCTGGGCTGTGGGGAGGTACACGCGGTAGAGTTGAGGTGCACTTACAAAGTAGCCTGTCCCCAAGCTGGAAGGAGCTGAGCTCTGCAATAAAACACAAAGACAAAGCGGAAAGTGAGCGCCGGGCTTCACCACGTCGCCAGCCGCGCGCTGCGGTACTGGCCCCCCAGCCCGCCTTTTCAGGGCCATATCACAGCCCTGGCGCGCTGCCCCTTGTCATCTGCTACTGAAACAAACACCGCGGTGCTTCATGTCCCCCGTTACATCTCTCAGCAGCGCTGAGCCTGTAACGTGCTATTTACTGAATTCCGAGTTTCCGCGCCGGACGTAATTGGCAATTTATTTGACAGGCAGCTGGGTAATGAATTAATGATGGCATTTCGCCCCGCGCTGAGACTAAACAGACACTCATCAGCCAGCCTCCCTGACACGCTGACATTCAATGCTCACGACGCCACCGACTCAGCTCCGCGGCCACCACGGGGCAGGCAGGAGGGGAAAATAGGGGAAAAATGAAAAAAAATGCAAAACCGAAAAAAAACCCCATGGAGACTGACTTCAAAACAAAAAGCCTGGTGGGCCTGGAGGACCTTTTCAACGTATGACCTGCTTGCCAATTTACTCCCGAAAGGCCCCGCTCGGTGCCCGCGCGGCGCACGGCTGAAAGGAGACATTTTGTCAACATAATTAGTAGTCGAGAAGGCAGAAGACGTGCGGGCCCAGAATGGACACGCGGGCCTGGAGAGGGATTATGAACAGGAAAGCAAAGCCAGGCGGCCAAAACCCCACAAAATGAACCAGGTTCCAGAGCTGAAAAGCATCAAAATAATTACGTGTGCTGCCGTGGAAAGGAAAGGAAGAGCCTCACCCGCTTCTCAAATCCCCGTCTCGAAATGGCGCCTCCGCGCGACGGGATCACGCGGCAGGTTCCCCCGCAGAGGTCTCAGCGCTGCGGGCGCAACGGGGTCAAGTGGCTCCCACAGCAGAGCCGCCCCCGCACCCCACGGGCAGCCCGTGGGTGAGGAAACAGCTGCCGGTTGCCCTTTTCCAGGGAATTTTTGCAAGAAGAGCCTTGAAGCCCAAGCAAGCCTGGTGTACCATGGGGAAGGGGCAGTCTGAACCACCGGAACCCTAAGGGGAATCCCCTCCGTAACTGAGTACCCAGCGCATCTACAGGTAAGAAAATAAACTCTCAAATCTCTCAGATGGATCTTTTTATGGAATTCTGCATGGCAACAATGGGGTGCGCCAAGAAATTTAACAGCTGCAAATTCACTGCAAATAATCTGAATGTTAGTTTTTGCTCACCAATGCACTACTAGCAAGAGTGGATATGTACGTAGAGGGAAAAGCCTTCCCCGTGAAGTTGTTAAAATTAAAACATGTGGCAAGAGGATCCCTTCTTGGCAGTCTGAAGGGTACCAACAGCGTGACAGCAACAGGCTCTGCCTGAACTCCTTGTCTGAAGGAAGAGGCTGCCATGGAACTTCTGAAGGAATGTGGGAGCTGCCACTTAGTCCTCTCCATCTGACCAACTGCAGCTCCTGCAGGAGCCGAGGTCACCAGGTGCAGCGGATGGACAGCCTAAGGTCTCCAGTCCATTCCCGAGTCCTTCTGGCTCTGCTCTTGCTGCTTCAGGGCCACCAGTAACCACAGACAGATCGCAGACCCCAGTGCCGACACAGGTACAACGTCACGCGCTACAACACACAGCAGCAACAGTCACAACCACTGTGTCCCTGTCACGGGCCACCTATGGGGATTTCACGAGCCCCCGACTCCTTTTTTTTTAAATCGCTTCAGAGGCTGCAATGCTCCAAGTTTGCATTCTGCATCTCCATGTGATTTTTGTTTGCCTGCTTTTTCTTTGAAGGTGCAGAAGAATTAAGTCCCAAAGCAAAACAAAACAAAACACCAAATGCATATCTCGTTTCCCACCCAATATTTCCATTCCTTGGAAAGCAATGCTGCGATGGCTATGGGAAGACAGTTGAAACATAGCAGTCAATGGCTTTCACTGAAAAGAAACACGTTTGTGCCCTTTCAGGGAATTTGGCTTCGCTCAATGGAAACACAGCCCTGCACACATGCACGCTGCGCGTGGCTCGCACGGTCTGCACGCTCCCTTGGGTGCGATAGCCACAAAGGACTGTGTTGCACATGCATGAATGATGACGTCGGCTTGGCCAAGGGCTGCTGCTGCCAGGGCACACAGGCTGAAGCAAGGGCTATGCAAGGAGACAACTTCTCACCTTCTGGGAACTCCCAACAGCGAAAGGATCCTACCACCCAGTGCCCAGCCTTGGCACCAAGTGCTGGAAGGGATGCTGTGTATGCAGCATCCGTACAAGCCCACGCTGAGTCGTGCTCCTGCATTGGATGCTTTTACAGCTCTTATATAAAGTGTGCCTATAATAGAGGTAACGGTTTCACTCTCCCTCTCTGCAAAAGCCAACATTAGATACACCATTCCACATCCACACAACCACAGCAGATGCCTGCATCAGGTGCCCATCGGCAAAACGCAAGTGGCTTGCTTAGAATTGACAGGATTTCAGGTTTGTTGCTTTTCTTCTACACTTTTTTTTTTTTTTTTAAAACACATTATTTAAAGAAGGAACAAAACCAATCGTTGAAAGAGAAGAACTTTTGGCCCAGAAACTAAAAATATAGTAACCCTCATGTAAACATTAGTTCACTGTGTACCACAGAAAATTACATCCTTGAGGTCTTGGAAGGCAGAGTTCTCCCCGTTTTGCATATATATTGGGCATTACTTGGGGAGCTGGGTAGGGAGAAGGGCTGTCTTGTACATGTTTGTTCTGGCTATTGTTTATGCAGGTCTGGCTGAACGCGGGAACAGTGGGTATCATTTCAATTTCTGATGTCAACATCAAATTACTTATTTAATTTCATGCCTGGCGAAGCATTGTATAGCTACACGCAGAATCATTTCACTTCATTTGTTATGCTGTGTTTTCTTGGCGATTGGCTTGCCTTCCAACTGACAGCTTTAATTACGACATGAATTTGATTGCACTGCCGAGGAATTAACATAATGCAACAAAGCATTTAAGCATCCAACCTTAAATACGCGCACACTGTCGCGCGCACAACGGGCTCGTTGTGCGTGCGGGGCTTCACTGGGGCCCTCCCTCGTCAGAGCCGGCTGCGGAGTGCACGGATGCTCAGCAGCAGCAGCAGCAGCACTCGGGGTCTGGGTACCACAGGCCTGCATCTCAATGCATCTTTCGCTGGGCTGAGCGCCCAGGTGGGAGGAAGAGGAGGCGGAGGATGGCCGGCCGCCGGGCGCTCCCACCGCCACCACCGCAGCCAGGCTGCCGGCAGGGATGACCCATTTCACCGCGAGTAGCAGGGAGTCTGCAGCTGAACAGGTGCCTAAACCCTGTGACACCGTGGGAGCTCCGGGTCAGTGAAACATTGGGAACTCAGGAATGTGCACCGAATAAATCAGAGGTGTTTTTTGTTTGTTTGTTTTCTGGAACCAAACACCTGAATGTTCAGTGCTCCTCACCATCCAGGTTTGCTTTTCCCTCAAGAAATCTCGTCAGCTTTAGTCATCAGGGCTAACAGCTACCTCCTATCTCCAAGATGGGAAGGCTCCCTTAAAAATAAATGCACAGCCAAAGCGAAGGGAAAGGCGTTGACTGAGCTGCAAGCTCCCATTAAAGGCTCAGTAAAATGAATCTGACTACTGGCAAGATTTTGATGAGATCAAACTGACTTCAGCACCATACATATACTGGAGGAGCATCTCTCCCATTCCTCTTTTAAGCCCCCGGAGCTACCTCTTTGTTTAGAGAAAAGAAGTTGTCGATACCCAAATATCTGTGAGGGGCGAAAAACAGGGAAATGGATTTACCGAGGTCACAGGGGGAGATTTATCAACCCCTTGCAACAGAGCTTCTGGGTGACCGTCGCCCCTAACCTCTCTGCTGATTATATTTCCTTGCAGGGGCTGCAGGCCAAGGAAGCCAAGGGAGCTGCTGGAATTCTGCCTCACCGTGTCGCACCTGCCTCCAACGCCGGCCTTTCCCCTTCCCCTCACCTGCTGCTATTTCAAGCCTCATTACGAGAAAAGCCTCCCATTTAACGCTGCTGTTCCAGTGTGTTCTCCTCCTCTTCGTTTTTGACCCACTCTCTTGCAAACACTGCAAATCACCTGCTTGGATCGCCTGAGGTGGGAAGGAGCCACCTCGTGTAGCGTGATGGAGGAGCGGGCTGAGCTGAGGGACGCCTGACAGCAGAGAGGACAATGCCATCGACACACCCGCTCGCACCTGGACGTTCCTGACGTGTCTGCCTTGCTCTGCGCCTGTCACTGAGCCACCACCTCGGCCCTGTGCCTGGGACGCTAACAGCCCTGTTCCAGCAGCTTGCTTACAACCAGGGATCAGAAAATGGATCATCCACCAGGAGCCTCGGCGCATCATTCGTTATCCATGTTCCTGTGCAGGAGACACATGGAATCCCCCAGCGCTGACAGGCTACGTCGGCTGAGCTTCATTAGCCTTCGAGTCCATGGCTTGCTGCTTTGACCTCAGAGCCAAAGTGCCTGGGATATTTTACATTTTTGTTCAAGCTTCTGGACTAAAATAACCATATTCAGAAAGAACTTAGGTCTCTTAGCTCTATTTTTACTTCTGGCCAGGAACTGCCAGGGACCAGTGCACACCTCACTCCTTCACGATGTATTATTTAGAATGACCTCGTTAGGGTTTGGGTGCTTTCATCGTGCAGGGCCAGGATGAAGGGAAGGCACTGGCCGAATATGAAGAACAACCTCCGGAGCGGGGTTGGGGAAGCAGGACCCTGCCCATGGTGCTGGGTCTCGCACCGACGTGCTGGCGAGGTCAGCGTCACCTCGGAGCGGTGCCAGGGAAGAAGAAGGCTGCAGCACAGCATGTCTGCAAGGAGCTGAGACTTTCTGCTGCCAGGTGACAGTGAAGTTGGTGTCGGCAACCTCCTCGCTGCCGCAGGGCGCAGCGAGTGACAGCAGAGGCACTGAAGGCAGCGGTCAGTGCCAGCCTCCGTGCACAGCGTTTCCTCGCTTCCTGCTCCCACGTCGCTCCCCCGTCACGGACGAGCTCTTACAGCCGTGGGGGAGCGTCTAACCGACGGTGTCTCGAAGCATTGTCCTGAGGTGGGAAAGGACCTCTAAAATAATGTGACAACAGGGTGGGAAGAGAGGGAGGGACAGATTTCGCACCTCCAAAGAAAATCACATCCCTCTGCTATTCCAGGGATAGGCTCAATCCAGCAGAAATAGCTGGCAGCGTGCCTGTGGACTCCACATACACACACACAAAACTGTATCCTTTTCCAAGCATTATTTGTAATATCTGCTCAATTCAGTTTTATTGGCTTGGTCTCTGGAGGACCAAACCTACGCGACCATGCCAGGGAGAGGAACTCTTCTTTTCGAAACAGGGGTTAGTCAGAAGGAGGCCCAGGTTGCCACCTGATGCTAACGCTCTGAAGGATGTAGCCACGCTTCTACCAACATAGGATCCGACCCACAAAATTCCCATTTCAGATTCTCTTTTGGGACAGGAGCCATCTTTATCCTACACATGGTATAGCGTGTAGCAGAGAGGACCCAGAGCCATGAGTAAAACACTCAAGGAGTGTGCTGGTACACAAACAAATAATGATTTCATTGCAGCCACAGGAAAATTGTTCTTTTTATGCATATGTGGGCAAAACGCACGTAGCCTTCAGGGCACGGGCAGGGCTCCTCGAGCTGCCATTGCAGACCCTTCTGCAGCACCTTGAGGCAGAGCAAGAAGAGCAGAGCTCGGGCGATTGCTGGCCACGTTACAGCCACCTGTTAGAGATTCTTTGCGTCTCCCTAGACTCCCTAACACTTTGCATCAAAACGGCATTTACCCCAAAGCGAGGCATTCTTTTCCTACCCCGCACGGGGTAGAAAGAAGCCATTGCACTTCCCAGCTAGGCGGGACACTGTAACGTCACCAAATGGTCTTCAACCCTTTCCAGCCGGGAGATTTTTCAGATTTGTGGCAAACCTGAAGACATGAAGTACCCAGGACAGGGGCACTGTGTCATCCCTTCCCCTCCCAGCACCCAAGGGAAGGGCACTGCAGCGACGAGCCGCCCCTGCGCTGCTCCAACCCGCATCCCGTCAACACCGACCCCGGGGGGATCAAAGCGCTATTCGAGCCCAGGAGTTTGACTTACGTCGCTGAGTCTTTCCCGAGAGCTACTTCGGTGGAAACCTTTCGATTCCCCGCTGGCGCTTTCACTGTCGCTGTCTCGGCAACTGTTTTGACCTGGTTTGAGCTGCAGGAGAGAAGAAATGCAGAGAAAGCACAAGGTTAGGCTGGTGATTTAGTTCCCTCATCTTCTGGCTCCCTGCAAGGCCCTGCGGGGAGGCAGCAACCTTCGCTCGGGGCCAACTCGCCCCACGTAGCGACCGCACAGGCTAACCTCAACATCCACAAAAGGACAACACCTATTTGCTGGATAACAGCCTCCTTCTGCCTTTCAAACCAGGCTTAATGAACTTTGCAGGTGGAGTAGTAAAGCAAAACATACGTAGCCCATATTTTCAACATGTTCAGTAACACACCCAGCCTTTTCTTAAGCTGTGGACTATACAGGTCAACATATTAAGATGGCAATATATTGAAATGGAAAGCTAAAATGTATAGACATCACATACAAACACACATATACATGCAGCAGAAGAAAGATCTGAGCTAGATCTCCTGGAATGCAGAAAACATTTGTATTTGTTTTAAAGCATCTTTTTTATGCTTGCCCAAACGCATTACAATTTGTTTCAGCATGGTTGATGTCTCTTTTGAAACAATCTGCGGAGATTAGTCCTGAGGTAAACATGGCAAAATATCCGTTTCAAGACCATACTTTTTTTCAGAAATTCAGTGTTAAAGTCCCATGCCCAATCACAGGCAGCAGAGGCCAAAGCAGAGGAAACACCAGGCGAGGGGCCTAACGAGGGACCTCACGGAGCACCGGCCACACTCACTGACCTGCGCACAACAAACGCAACCTGCTCCTCCCCAATCGCTCTAACAAACTTGTAATAATTTATACTTAGACTGCACAGAAATTATCGCTCTCGTGTTGGCTTGAGGATGGGTGCGTATTCAAAGCATGGGCAAGGTGGGCACTGAAGACCAGCCATGAGCAGGAAAATCACATCAGCTCCTGAGAGAACAGCAGAGAAGCTGCAGGAAAGTTGGCCCACGCCACGGGAAAACCTCCCCTCCTGCTCCTCCTGCGGGAGGGAGCGGATCCGCCGCACGGCCGGCCCTTCAGCTGGCTGAGACGAGGCAGTTGCGGTTGCTCTTCGCCAGCCAAACAGGAGCAGAGAGGGGCTCGTCCACGCGAGCGAGACGCAGTCCCGGGCAGGGCTGTGCAGACGGCGCAGGTGCCCTCCTGGCTCCAAGGAAACGCAGCAAGACCTCAAGCCGCTTGCCAACCGCTTACAGTAAAACAAACAAACTAAACACACCCCAGCTCAGCCAGAAAATCTTAAGCAAAAACATTTTTATTTCACATGCAATGGCTTATCAATTACATCTAACAAGCTAGGTAGGAACTTGTGGAGGCGGCGGGGGAAAATCTAATTCAAGAAGTCTGATACTTCATATAAACCCCACAGATCTTATCTAGGACCACTATGTACTGTAATTTTATGGCCCCATGTTTAAAACTTAACCACGCAAAGGAAAATAGCTCAAGTTTCACTGACTCAGGCTTATGTCAACAACTGCTCAACGATGGAGAAACTCTTACAGTAACTGGGGCCTGAAGGACTTTTTGCTGCCTCAAATCCTTTCTTTTTCTGGAATCTCTATTTATTTTTGTACACAACTTTCAAGTATTAATTAGTGACACTGCTTGTTTTACTGCTTCTTCTGCACTGTGAATTCCAGCTATTTACTGGGAAGCGAAGAGCAACCCTGCAACTGTCATTTTGCTAGAGACAATATACAGTAAGTAAATGAATACAACGAAAATATCCAAGCCCAACACTCCGGAGGGACAAAGTGAATCATTATAGGCCAGACAGCAAACTCAGAAGTCAGTCCAAGTTAAGATTTATAAGCTTTCCATATTTTCCTTTCTTTTTTTCAAGCTGTTTTTCTCCATGTGCCAAACCGTTGAGGGTTTCCATTCTATTCCAAAACCCATCAATCTGGGCTGAATTAAAAAATAAAGCATGGAAACGTGCCCTTGTCTTCTCTAAAGAGCCTGTAGTTCCACACACGCACACACGAGAGTACTTCACGTGGAAAGGCAACGGTTCATTTCCATGTACGCGTGCAGAAGCAGTCGCTTAGAACTAAAGCGGCATGAAATAACGTAGTGTTGGCAAAGGATCTGCAAGGAGGAGCTCTCTGCTCTCTCTGCACGGCCTGCTCCGCCGCACCCAGGAGCGTCGAGGCTGAAGCCTCTCCCCAGGGAAACAGCAGCTCTCCTGTGGGGAGGACCCTCAAGCTGCTACCAGGTTCATTGCTGCCAAAGAAAGCAAAGCCAACGTGGAGGTTCCGTAACACTCACCCAAGAGTCTCACTGAGGCTGGTCACAAATCAGCAGAGCCTGCAGACTCTTCCACCCGCCTCAGCGAAGGGCCAAGGAAGGGTCTGCAGAAAGAAAATCTGACTCCTTGCTCTGGGAGCAAAGAAACCTCAATAACTATGTTCTCCCACTGAAGGAAAAGAACATAAAAGGAAACTCAAAAACATTAGAAAGAAGGTTGCTGCCTAAGGGGCTGCAATGGAATCAGCAGTGGGTTTTGCTGCTTTCTTGAACATATCCAATTCCCTCCAGAAAGCATGAACAATGACAGCTCTTCTCAGTTCTCCAAAGCTGGTCTGTTCAGATGTGACAAGTGCAGAGCAGGCAGTGCGCAACGGAACCAACCACATTCGTTGCTCCTGGCACATCAGCAACATCCCTAGTGACAGGGCAGCTCCCTGCAGAAGCAGATTCACACCAAAATCCGAAAGTGTTCACTCACCTGGGTTTTCCTTCTTCAGTTTTCTTCCAAAAAGGACTCAGCAACATTTAGCAAACTTAGGAAGCCTGCAGGTTGCTCAAACCCACTGAGCCAAAAAAAGGGTGTCACACTGAGCTACCCTGCCAACTAACGCAGGATAGATACAGAGCTGGAAGCACCAAGAGGTACATGAGGAGTTACTGGGACACTGAGTTAGCACTTGGGGGTAGAGGGAGAGCCACAAAGATGCGCAGTGCTAACAGTCACCACGTGACGAAGCAAAAACAGAGAGGCTAGCACACACCTAAACATCACCCCAAAATGGGCCGTGCTAAGGTTATGAATTGCTAAGGTTACGAATAAACCAAAATAAATGCAGAAACACAAAATGAAGCTGCTGCAAGTCATAAAATAACGACGAGTAACAGTCATCTTTGCAGGACATGGAGTCAGGCCAAGTTACGCTTCCTACTGGTGTATTCTGGGTTACAGCAGAAAGTGAGACCTAAACACAGCGGCTTCGGCCTGAGACAGGTCAACAACGGTGCTGTTGCTATTATATTAGTCCAACATTTCTATGAAATGATGGGCGACATAAGCTTTACAGCACTCCTCAGGATAAGCCACAGCACCATGTCTCTCTCTGCGTTGCATTTCGTCTCGGAAAGCAGAAGAGTGAAGAATAGAGACAGTCGATCGCATTAAGCAGCGTGAGGGGAGAGGCAAGGGCAGTGGAGCCCACCAGAACAGGGAGCACCATCCTCTCACGGCACCCTGCTCTTGTGACATCCCTAGGCCACTTCAGATAGATAGTACCACAGTAGCCGTGCCTAGTTAGCATGTGACAAAACGCCAAATAAATCAATCTATGGAGAATTTTGTAAAAAGCCTTTTTCACAGAGCTTACATATTGTGTCAAAAACACCCTAATGCTGCACTTCAGAGCTTTTTCTCTTTTACCCTGTTTAAAACCCCACACCATTTGGCAGCAGTAAATCCCAGCTATGGTATAGCTTAGAGGCGCCTGAGTGTTCCACACCATATGGAATTAAAGGATTATTTCACTACGTTATACTTTAAAGTTATGAATACTAACACTCCTTGCTACTCCCGCGCAGGCAGCAAGCTAAGCCTCTCCCCGGCCCAGCGAAAGGGACCCCGGCTTCCTGGGGGACAGAGTAACCCCACGTCCGGGAGGGGAATTAAGCTTCGGCCCTGCCCCTCATCCTTGATCTACGCAGCTTCTGCGAGGAGCAGGAGGCCAAAACTGCCTCAGCCCAACCCCTACGCAGGTCCCGTCCTCCCAAGCTCAGCACCCGCCAGCTGTGGCAGACCCCGGTGGTCTCCATCTCCAGTGCTCCTCAACTCCAGAAAGTCCCTAGCGGCCCAGGTGGCTGCTGACCGCCCCACACGCAGTTGAGCGACACATGTGGGGTGACGAGGACGTGGGCCGGAGGGGATGGGGAAAGCAGGGACCTCTGCTCCCCATCCCCTCATCAGGAGCAGGACCCAGTGCTGAATTAAAACACATGTTGTCTGTCTTAGTATTTTGTATTTCAGTTAAACACTTTTCCCGCTTCCAGCCCTCATAACTGGCTCCTCTGAAATTAGGACAACGTGTGTTGAAGCTTAATCGATTCTAATCAACGAAACAACTGATTACGAACATTACAACAGCGGTGACGAACAGCTGATGAGATAAACATTGTTCAGTTAGAGAGTGCCACTTCTTAAATTATTCCTAGAAAAAAGCAGAAACAGCCTTAACAACTGTGGCTCCTACAGCTCCCCGCGCGGTGCTGGGCTGTGGCCTTGCCCGTGGCCACCGCTGTCCACGCTGCACGTGCGGCCCTCGCACCGGCCCGCAACCTGCACGGGGCTCCAGGAGCCGGGAAAGGGCAAGAGCAAACCGACGCGGGGTTGTACATCTGGCTGACGAGAAAATGCGGTTTATCAGCGACTGAGAGCAAGTCTGCCCATACGAAAACAAATAAAAGTAGAGGGGCATAACAAAAACACCACGCAATTTAAATCAAGGCTCATTACTGTGATTAAATCACGATTAGCACTTATCATTTAAAAGCTTTCATTTAAATCTATCTCGCTACTGACACAAGCTGGACAACTACTGCTTGCGCAGCACGCGCGAGGGCGTCCATGCTGGTCGTCCCCAGCAGCCAGGGCCAGGCACAGACCCCACACGGAGCCTCTGCCAAAGCCGCGGCCTCCACACATGCAGTGTCTGAGCAACACTGACATGTAGCCACTTGTGGGCTCTAGGCGAAAACAATGCATTACCTCAGAAATATTATTACACGGCACAACATTTGGAAAGGCTCTTTGTGTAACATCTCCATGTTTAAGCTGACAACAACTAATGTACACTTAGAGGAGTGGCAGGCGCTGAGGATCGCAGCCTCCCTGCCGTCACCCTGCTCTCCAGCCGCCTGGCAGACCACGACGCTCCACTTTATTCTGCATGCCTGCGCCGCCAAAGTGAGATGGGCCAACAACGCCAAGCCCTCGCTTTTTGTTTCCTGCCTCCTCCTACTGAAAATACAAAGTGTTCTCCTTTTCCCAAATTCTCTTCATGGAAAGGAAGAATTAGCACAGATGTATTTATTTTTTCCTATTTCCTGCCCACAACATACCGAAATCTAATGAACTTAAACAAATAACTATAGTCAACTGCTCAATCAGCCCCACGACACAGTACCACGGTGACTTTACCTTACTTGCACCAGCGGTCACTTCCTGCTGAGCAGAGCCTCTCCACGCTGAAGCAGGGGACAAGTCCACAGCAAGAAATGGAGCTGCCACCCTCTTCTACCGGGGAGACGTTGTCTATTCAGTGTTGCTGTTACGGAAACGCCGAGCAACTGCGCTCTGCTCGCAGGAGCAACAGCAGGAGCAACATGGGCTAAGAATAAACAGCATTTGTGCCAAAGCGGGGGTGCGGGAGAAAGGAACGGGCATTTATTTCCAGATCCTCTTCTCTTTCATTATATGCTTGGGCAACCTTAGCTATATAGCACACAGAAGGTATCCTAAAGTAGCTCTCCAGCTCTATTTTATCTCAGTTACACAGAGAATGCAGCCCATCATTTTTTTCCCTATACTGTTTATACAGAAATCGAAGATAAATTTGGCATAAACTCATCACACCCCAGAATCATACATACATTATACAACATATAAAGTGTAACAGACTTGCTCGGTTTCCCAGCTCCCGTTAAGAGCGGTATGAAACAGCAAGCTGTTGGCAATTGCAACAAATGAAGCGTATTTCAGCACACTTTAAAAGCTGAATTGTAAAAAAATACAGGCTTCTTCTGACCCTTTGCATTTTGATGCTTGCACAGTGAGAAATACAGCCTTTCAAATTACACCTTGCAAAGCACTCCATTGTAGCAATCACCGCGTGCGAGCGGCGCAGAGCGCGGCTCCACAGCACGGCGGCCAGCGCGGGGTGTGCGGGGCGGGTGAAGCGGCGGGGAGCAGTGCCGTCCCTGTGCCCCTCGAATGCTCCCGGAATCCCTCTGCCTGCTGCCAGGGTCTCCACACGTTCCGCACTGCGGAAACGTCTCTTGGTGCTGCTGGAAAACGCTCTCCGTGGTGTCGCTTCCGGGGTGCTCTGCCGTGGGCCCAGCTGCGCCTCCCTCCTCCGCACTGATCCCTGTGCTCACATTCTGACCCTTACCCAGCACAGGCCTCCTGCGCAGCGAAGAGCAGTGCCCATTTACACCATCCCTTTCCTGCCCATATAGTCATATGCACACAGCACGTGCGTGTACTTCCGTGTATCTCTAAACTAGTCTTTAAATGCCCCGGGTGAAGGCAGAATCCTTTAGTACATCCATGCAGCAGCCCCAAGCGCAGGGAAGCTCCTGTGGCAGCAGTGACCCCTGCTCACTGCAGGTGTCTGCTGCTGCCTTGAGCCTTCCTGACTTAGCAAGCGCAGAGAATGGGGCTGTCAGCTCTACCCCAACATGGTGGGAGAGAAAAGCCTGTCTGGGAACACTCGGGATCCTGAAGGACAGCTCTCCAGATCCTGTCTCTTCCTTCAGCGCTGACAAGTCCAGGCTCTGGCCTGGGTCCTTAGGGACTCTATCCTGCTCTTACTTCCGCACTCCTAAGGAGTCTTGGTGTCTGTGGTATGGGAAAGCACAGGGCGGGCAGCAAAGGATGGGCAGACATCCTACCTGTACTCTGAACCTACAGACAGCAGGAGAGAAGAACATAAAGATTTTCTCCTTATCCAGAGGTGTTGAACATCCAGCTTCTCTCAGCCATCCAAGTCCTGCTTGGCAGCTGACTAACTTGGAAATGTGTAACTTGCTGGAAGACTATTTAGGTATCTAAGAAGACAATACTAATAAGATGGAGCAAAAACAAACAAGCCAAGCAGCCAGGCCAAAAAGTTTCACAGCTTTTGTAAAAGATCAGCTCAGCTCTTCAGCTTTCGGTAACGTAAGTTAAAGAGCCCAGTCTGTTTTAATGAAGGCATGCATAACGGAAGGTAGATTTTGTGCCCTCTTTCCCAGTGCACAGCATGGTGGCTTCTCATGCACAGAGAAGACGTGAGACAAGACTGCACTCCACCCCAGCTTGGCAATCCTGGCTGCCTCAAGAGAGACCCAAAAGGCAGCAGACACTGAGCAGCAGTCAACAGCCCTGTTCCCACAGCCTCTGCAGCACCTCACCTCCATTCACCGGTCGCACTCTCATTGCCCAAAACACTTAAACAAATGTTGAAGGCGGCGCAAAGCAGCTCCATGGAGCTCCACGGAGGCCGTGGTGGCCGGACACCTGGCAGCAATCCTCCTGCTGCTCTTCTCCGTGTGTGCCACTAACGTGACCCCTGGTTAACGTTACCAAGGAACGACCTGAAGGAGGAAATATGATTGCTCGCGGATGGGCCTCGAGATGTTTGTCAGTGTTTACTTAAAAGGAGCCCTGCTATTCCATACTTCAATATAAGCCCAGAATAAATATTTAATATCTTGGATGCATAAATAATGACTTGAAGGTTGAACTATTGGCTTAAAAATACAACACTATTTTAAGCCGTTTCACTGGCCAGCCATATGAATTATTCAAGGTTTAAAAGTCGTCCTGTGGCCTCTGTACAAGGAGAAAATTAGGAAGTTGTAAGTCTAATGACAAAAGTGGGCAAGATCAATCAAACCACATGATCTCTAACACAAACAAGCAGCAATTAAGCAGCAATCAAGACCAATATGACTGTGGTTGATGTCCTTTTATGCCAATACTCTCAGTCCGGAGAGCAAAACTTAATAACGCTTTGCAATTTATCAAGGGAACCATAACTCTGCTCTCCGCGACTTGGCCAGGAGGCTGTTACGATAGTATTTCTCTGTAATTTAATAATATGAAGGCAAAGAGGGGGAGGAAGGAGAGAACATAAGCATTTTGACATACAACTCACATCTCTACATGTGTATTTTCTACTTGCTGGATGATAGGAGCCAAAGTCATCATACTGTATCTCAGGAGCAACTCGTTTACAGGAAAGGGGAGCTCAAGTATCTGGCGAAGAAAATCTATTTGGAGCAGCACAGAAGGGAAAGGAAGGAACCATCTGAATTCATTAGCAGCTCCCATTGATGTGGAGATAAGTTTAGAGACCGGAGAAACGAGTCACCACAAATAACTCACGCAGAGCCGCTGTTCAAAGCGGGATTAGCTTTGTAGGATGGCCAGGCGCCCCTTCCCAGCACCTCCGTCTGAGGGGCTCCAGCCGCCCTGGACATGAGCGGGTTCAACAGCACAGAGTTTCTGACCCGTGGAGCCGCAACGCTGCTGCTCTGCTCCGAGCCACGTCCTCGGCCACAGCATGCCGGGGTCCCAGCCCCTCCTGCTGCCCGTGTTTTCCCAAGCTCGCGGGACACCGACCACAGCTGCCCCCAGGCCTGCAGCCAGGGCAGCTGACCTATCCCTGAGCTATTTTTTCTTCTTTTCCTGTGTTACTTCTAACCCCCTGCTTGGTTTGTCACGATGGTTGGACTTGGTGACCTTGAAGGTCTTTTCCAAGCATAATGATTTTATGATTTCATGATGCGATGATGGAGGTGATGGTGGGAAGGGTGGCACGGACTGCTCCATCAAGCACTGCCAGGAAAAGCAGCATGGAACAGCCACGTCCTCAAAGCCCAGATTGCCGCGGGAGTCTCAAATCTCATCCAAGTTTTGCTCTACGCTAACACTTTAATAAGGGCGATGGTGGTTTGTGAAACTCAGCTCATCTCAAGGCTCTTCACAATCCTATTTTGTTGTTGCGTTTTTCACTTCACTTTACGTTATTTAGGGTTTTTTTTCTTTTGCTCAATTCTCCTCCACATCCCCAGAAGAAAACAACGTGAAGTACAGTGCAGCACTGTGCTTTCACCTGGGACTCATCCTGCCTGCGGAAACAGCCACCACTCGTGCTGCAAACATCAAGAAAAGGAATCTCACAGCACGTCTTGGATTCCCTCCATTGTCAACAGTGACCAGTGCTGATTTAACACTTGATCGATGAGTTGGTTGCCTTGGGCCAAGTCCAGAAGCAGCTTCATTTTCCAGAAAGGCTCTGGCAGCCGGCGCTGTAGCCCACGTGTTGGCAGATCAGCAGAGCTGAGGAACAAGGACCAAACCCAGAGCCCACTGAAGCCAAGAGCAAGTTTCCCACTGCCAGCAAGGGATGCGCATTCCACTCAGGAAAGCTGGATCCGACAGAACTACACGCCAGGGAATTCGAGCACCTCACACTGATGGCAACATAAACAAAACCGCATTTCACTGCTGTGCATTTTAACATCACGTTAACATCTCACAATATATGCATACACAATGTAAGAGGGTTTTTTAAAGAAAAATATTAAATATTTTTTAAAAGTTGTTTTTAGTGAGAGAAAAATGAACATAGAACTCACAAATCCTGGTGAGTTCAATTAATCCTCTTCCTGGCATTTCATAATTTTTAAAGTGCTTATTCAGGAAAAGGTCAAAAATCACTTGGAAAGCTACATTAATGGCTCTCTAAGTAGTGTTTAGACTTACTGAATAAATTTTCACACTTAAGTCATGTATAATAAGCATTACAAAATGTATTATAAATTGTGCTCTTCACAGTGGAGAGTTGTGTATAAAATGTACTTATTAATGCCTCCCCAAAAGACAGTCCTTAAGTACTCGCCTAAATCCATCTCTCAGTTGAGGAAAAAATAAGCATATGCTTAAGGTTACACTGGAAATGCACTGGATACACGGTCTCATCAAGAGGAGTATATACCTGGAGCAGGACCCATAAGCAGCCCATTATTGCTCATAGGTGTGATTAAAAGAAAAAGGAAAAATACTAAATAAACGAAAAAATAGTTGTAAATAATAGGGAATGAAGGGAAACAGAGCCCCACGCTGCTGGATCTGCTTGGAACTCCTTCTCCACTTTGAAATATTTGGGCTTTAAAATGACCCACAAGACTTAAAAATTAAGTATCAGCATGTGAAAAGGCACCATATTCGAGTTTAAATCAACATTCTCCAGGCTCAGCAGCAGCGCGCTCCTCCGTGTGCTCCGAGCCGCCAGCTCTCCTCCGTGAACCATCACTCGTGCCATAAAGCAGGCGTGCGGAGCGGGCGGCAGGCAGCGCGCCCACCCGGGCACCAAGGGGTTTTAAAACTGTTCCTCACTTCTGCAGCCAGCCCTCGGTGAAACCTCAACAGATCAAAGTTTTGCAGACAAGGAAAAAAAGCAGCCCACAAAATTAATAACTATTTAAGTATTCTGTTTCATCATGATAACAAACAGATGGTTTTAATATTCTAGAGGCTAATTTCTGAACAATTAAAAACACAGCAAGACATTAACATCTAATGAAACATTTTAACTACCAGTATATGCATCTGCCATTAATTTCCACACAGTAAGGTCCTGGTTCTCTTCAATCTGTTCTTTATTAAGGAAAGTTTTTCCACTCTGAATTTAGTGAAGTAGAGAATTAACAACTGTTTTCAATCAGCAATCAGCATGATATTTCGCCAGTGTGCATTCAAACCGTCCACACTCCCAGACATAAATTTACTCCTATGATGGCTTTGATCTGCACACTGAGTGGAGATGTTAGAAGGGAATTCGTTTTCTAATTCCATTTTCATTTGGAACATATGAATTAACCCCTCACGGATCGGACATCCCCTTTTATCTGCCCCTTCAGATGAAGACAAGCACTTATTAAAACGTTATGGCTTATGCATTAGTCACAGATCAGTCAACAAATATGTATTATACATACGCACATAGAAACAGAAAAGCAACAAAAGCATTCTTATGAGAACTGTATGGAAATAAAATTCTTCAAAGGCAACAAGAATCCTGTATTTATAAGCTTCTATTTCCTTTGCTCATTTGTGATAAGAACATTAGGAGGTATTCATCAAAGCTCCACCTATGCAAAAACTAGTTGTTATTAAAAAAAGCTTTATGCCACAGACACCAAGCCATCTACTCCACGGGCGGCCTAATCCAACATGCAGTTCTGCAGGTCTCCAGCAACTTGGTAGGTCATGATTCAGATGAAGACTGGGCAAGGCCCTTACACTGCTCCTGAGGCACTGCAGAAGGCTCTCACTCCCTATCTGTTGTCATCGCCTAGTGCAGAACAAGCCGTGCATGTAAATACCTTGGCGAATAGATTCAAACACCCTCTCTGAGGGCTTTGAATAAGGCGCTTGTCTTTTGTTAAACATAAATAAATATGTAGGCAGCTCAGTAAGCGCCCGGGTTTTCAATAGGGTTAAGCTAGCAGGCAGCTTGCAAAAACTTTAATAGGAAGCGCAGTCTGTCCTAGTTCTTGTGTTGTTTTTATCAGAGAACATAGGTAAACAATTAAATTGCAAGTGTAAACTAACAAATTTTTACAAAACTAAATTTGACTAAACAGAGGTTTTGGGAAGGAGTCGCCTGGAGGACCTTGTCTTTTGTATTCATTTAACAGGGCTCCAATTTTTAAAAAATAAGCAAGTAAATCCCCTTCCTCCTAGGATATAGGGAAATTTCATGTGCTGGGGCAGAACTAGAAGAGAGGAGAAGGATGAGCACTAACTGCAGAATTCCCAATGCCAGGGAAAAAGAAAGAAATAGAAAAGAGGATGCATCAAAGCGACCAGCCACTGCCTCCTGCGCAAGTCCATGGGAATCAAATCTCCTGCCCAGGAAGGCTCTGCTATTCTCATATTGTCTTTTACAGCTACTGGACTGGTAGTTTTATAGCCTGATTAAAAAAATCAAAAGTAGCGTTTGGTGCCTCTTCAGAAAAAAACACGTCGCAGGCTTGTTGTGCCCTAAGAGGATTTGTCTCATGCCAACACCTTCTAACAGATATAATTAATTCTTTGATGTATTCTGGTGTCAACAATCATTTTTGTCCCAAACATGAACAAGCCAATACGAGTAACGCAGGTTTATAAAGAATAAGACTTCCAGGCTAATGCATATATGGAAAACGTTTCCCTGATGCCCAGCAGCGTCGCTGCAGCTTCTAAAGCTCTGGCTGCCTTGCAGAGCCGCGTCTCGAGGGGCATCACCCTCACCGCAGAGCTTCCCAAAGGGTTTTCCCACGGCTGTTCACACTGCCACACCGAGAACTGTGGTCACACACACTGTATAAGAGTATTATAGTTACTATATATAGTATATAGTATTATAACTTATAGTTAAACCTACCTGAACACATTTACCAGCATTGGGATGGAAGTTTTACCAGGACTGAACATTTCTGTCATTTCAGTAACGGAGATAGCACAGCAGAACGCTGCAGCGCAACGCTCGTCTCCGCGCTCTAATACATGGCGGTTCGTGGATGACAGGCATATGTGTTCCTCTGTGACAAACAAATACAAAACAGTGCACTCTCTGCTGCTAGAATAGCAGGTAAAACTTGGTTTTGGAGGTTTGTTTTTGTTTTGGATGGGAACATAGCTCACATCTTTCAAAACTGTTGACTTGACATGAACCTTAAATCAGGCTCAAGCTCTTCTTCTGCTTTTTGTTGAGAATTATAAATACTCCACACACTACGTCAGCAGCCAGACATTAAGTCCAAGCACACAAAGAATGGCAGCACGTGAAGCAGAAATATTCCAAACAGGCAGACCAAGAAATGTCTCTAACGCAGCTGGTAGAATAAGAGAAACCCACACTTAGTCATTGCTTCAGATCAGGAAGAACAGGACCATGAACCTGGGTCTTCTGCCTGCCAGCTGACACTCTATCTCAATGGTACGTTGGTTGCTCCAAGAAACCTTTCTCTCATTGTTGCCAAAAACATGCCAGGCCCAACATCTTTCCATTACTTTCCATTTCCACTCCCATATTAGCTACCCGATCACCTACAACAAAAGCACATGAACCCTTGCACAGTCCAACTCCGTGGGTCTCCGTCTGTCTCTGAGGCATAATCCGAATTTAGTAGCCCCTTCATCTCAGCACTTCTCTTTTTCTTTTTTTTTTTTCAGCTGTGCCGAAATAGGTTATAGGTCCATTACAGGTTAAGGGGCAGATCCAGAAAGGCTCCAAGCAGCCATAATTCCGTCTGGAATTCAGTTCCACAGAACCTGGAACTAGAACAGTAGTTAGGTAGGAAAGCCCATGAAAGATTAATCGTTTGACTTCAAGCGCTGTCATCGCTATGAATTTCAAGGACGCGGGCTGGGAGTTTCAGATGTGCCTCTTCAAGCCAGGAGTAAAACCCCGCTGAAACACGGGGAGCTTTTGGCTCATTTTATATCCGTTTTTGGTTCCATGAAACATGGCTGAAGTGGTGTCCCTGGGGACGCTATATGGGATTTCAAGAGCCCTTTCCAGACAGCCATATCTGGCTCAGAGAAATGTGCACACTAAAATGAATGCACTGGGAGTTTGCCATGTAACCGTTAGCCATATAAGCACCATTAATATACCTTGGAGACGCTGCCTTATTTTTATATGTCAAACAATTTCAAACTAACACTGTGCTTAGAGAGGATAGCACAATATTAAAATGTGACTTTCATACTATTTATGCTCCAAGTGCCTGGATCTACTCTTGGCACACTACAAAAATAAGACTTTTATGAACCAGTTTTTCCATGAAATATTTATAATACAACTATTGAGCAAGGGAAGCGCCAAAATGCTGCTGCTGCCACGCTCGAGTTGGTGAGAGCGCGCGCTGGTCTGTTCTGGCCGTGGGAAGGAAACGCATCCTGCTGAACATCTGTCTCTCCGCAGGGAGCCCACGGGGAATAAAGCCTTTGGAGCAGCATCTGCCAAAGCAGTCGCGCACTCACCTGAGCTGCTGCTAGGGGAGCGCTGCCTTCGCGGCATCACAAAGCGCCAGGAGACCGGGAAAAGGCGCAGATGCAAGAGGCCACCGTGCCCATGCCCCGGGAAGGACCAACCACCCCCGCATCGCTGGTGAAACAGACCGTCTAACCCAGTCTAACCCACTGCTGGAGGGACCCAGCGTCCCCTTTGACTGCTGCAGGCAGATTACCGCAGGCCCGCGCTGCTCTACCCTCCTCCGGAAAGTCTCCTCAGTGTCCGCACCGCAGCTCCGACCTGCGGCGTAACCCCACGGCTCCTCGTCCTCGCCGCCAGGGACGGGCAGAACAGATTTTCCCCTCCTATTTGCAGCTATCTTCTTGTGTTTGGAGACCATTATCAGCAACTCCACTCCATTTTCCATTTTGAACACTAAAATTGCCCCAATTCCTTCAAGTCTATCTTGAAGGCCAGGCTTTTTGGACTTTTTCTATGTATTCCACATATTTATCTCACTGGTTCCTCTTCTGACGGAGTGAGCCTCTGCTATACCATTAGAAATTATACAACCATACAGATCACACTGGGATGAAAAACTTATTAAATAAAATACCTAAGTGCAAAGTATGCACTAAAATTTGTGGTCTGCATTTAGACAATTGACTGACGTGGGCAGGTTTACATCCGGTGCCAATCTTGAGATACCTGGACGCATCCAAAATGCTGCAGCATAAATCCTTTGCACGCAAGACGGTCTGTCCCTTGCGGAACCGCTCTCAACTCATTGTGTAAACAGTATTAGAGCTATAAAAGCCACTTGCTAAACAAAAGGGCAACAGCTACAAGGAGAGATAAGCTGCTCGCAGAAAGGCGCTGGCGAGGCTGGGCCGAGCTCACTGCCACTTGTTGGAGACCTCTCCATGCTCAAGCTGTCCCCGAAGCAGGTCTTCTGCTAAGTGCAGGACTCCTCCAAAGAAACTGCATTTGCAAACAGTTCTTTTTTCTGTGAGGACAAAGCGAAACTCTTCACAGTGCTTCCAGCTTGAAGTCACTTGGTGTCAGAAGCTGGGTTCAAGTTAACCCGAGCAACACTCCTCCAATCCATTTCTGCAGCTTGCAGAGGTGTCTCCAAGGTGCCTGGCCGCCGTTTGCCCTGCCGGTGCCTCCTTCCCCCATATGGCTTTTACTACGGAAACACGGGGATAAAGGAAACTTGGCCTCCAGCGTCCTGGCCAGGCAAGCTGGACCCCAGAGGCATGGGCAGGTTTTTGGTATTCATGACCCATTGGTACCCAGCTGGAAGAGGAACGACAGAGGCGACGCTTGCGCCTGGGCCAGGCTAAAGCCCAGCTGTAAAAGCCCAGCTCTGCCAAACGGATGGCAGAGCTCGCCTGGGGGAAAGCTGCCGTTCCTGCAGCATTCCCAAGGCCATGAAACGCCCTGGTATCCCCAGCAAACCATGGCGACAGCTGCTCGGCTCCGCAGCCATAAACCGAAACAATTTAATAGCTTTTATTGTTGTGCTGCGGTGTTTGAGCGCAACCACTTCTTTCCTCCCAGGACTCCTGAGCCCGCAAGGGCAGCAATGAGAGAAGAGCTCATTTACCTAAAAGCGCTTATAAATTTTTAATTTGCTTTAACAAGTAAATTAACAAGTCCCTCATTCAGGCAAGTTTTATGGCCTCTTGCCACTTGGGGAGGACCATAAAAGTTTTATAGATAATCCAGAGCTACTGAGATTGCTCATAATAAATTGTCTGTTTCCTGTTATTTTATCAAACCACTGGGCTTCTAATGACTTAAAGTCACAGTTTCCTTATATCTGCACTTTTTATGGGCCCATATTTATAAACTGTAAAGAATATCTTAAATTATACAGGGCCCCTGCTAATCGTTACAGGGCCAGCCATTTTGTTGGAGCCAACCCTGCCGCTCACGCCCAGCTAATAAATACTGAGGGATTTAAGGGCAAAACCTCTCTTTCAAGGCAGCGCGCCGATTCCACACACACGCAGCCCTTGCTACAGTCAAAGCTTCACTAGGGACCACGTGGAAGCGCCTGGAAGTCCAGGCCGGCATTTCCAATGGTGCCTGTGAAAGATGCCTGGCCACAGACGTCGAGGGCAGCGTGGGCCAGGCCGGCGCGCGAGCCACGTCCCCTGCCAAGGCGCCAGCTCCTCTGGCAGCCCCGGGCAGCCAGCGCCATGGGGACCCTGCATGGGAGCTGGTGTCCCTACCCGCAGGCACGGGAATCACAGGGCTGCTCTGGGCAAAGGTCCTGGAGGAGATTCAGCTTGCAGCCACAGCAGGCCCGGGAACGCCCTGCGGTTGATATTGCTGTGCCTGGGAACTGGGATCATGCGTTACGGAACATACTGATTCTCCTCACCTGGAAGCACAGGGTGGTATGAAACTCAGACTCCTTCAAGGAAATCAGAGAAGCAGACAGGAATGAGCTGAAGAGTTCCCAGCTATGCTCCTGGGAAAAGGATGAACAAGAGTTTTTGGAACCACAAACTTCATTCATGTTTAAATGGAAAAACGTTGCAAGAAGGGAGTAGTGGTCGCTGGTGAGTATTGATCTCCTGCTGAACAGCACTGGGACAGGCAAGGGAAAGCCCAGGACGCTGCTTCTAGGAGAGGCCAGCACAGGTGCTGAATCCCAGAATATGCCCATTGCCTCAAGGACTGAGAGTACTTCCAGTTTTATTTATTGATTTTTTTTTTCAGCTGGAAAGTGGCATAGATTTCTATCCAGCAATTCCAGCCTGGATTAGGATCCATTGTGGAATTATGCCGGTGCTTGCATATCCTCATTCCTTGGCGTTACAGTCACTAAAGACAGGCCGTTAAGGTGGATGAACCTGCTGTCCAGGCATCACTGCACATCAAATAGCAACTTTTTCAACTGATTTTTGCAATAACTCGAAGTACAATGGAACAAAAATACAGGAAAACAACCACAATCACTTCAGACAGTTTTTATATTTGGCTTCCTTGCACACGTGTACAGGCCAACATCGCCATGGGACCAGTGTCTGCCAGGCACTGGCTGTGGGGTCAGCTCCTAGAGGTTCAGGAGTTCCTGAGGTGGAAGAGGAACAACTCTAGAGCACCCCAGAGATCACAGTTCTGCAAGTCTCTGAAGCCCCGCTGGGCGGCCAAAAGCTTAATCGATGCCATCTAACTTAGTGAGAAAGCTAAACCTGTGACCTAACTCTCCGCGTGTAACTATACCACCACCCACTGCAGAAAAGGAAACGTCCCACCCTTCTTTTGCAGCTTGCGGTAGGCGGCGACAAAGAGGAAACCAGTTGTAGCCAGCAACAGAAAATACTGAGAGTCGCTACGAGCGGAGCCAGGCCCCTGGCAGCCCCTCACATCCGCAGAGCAGGGATGAGAGACCTGCCCCTAGCTTCGATCCTGACGGCACTGGCCTGGGGAACGGGACGTCTGTGCCCAAAGCGGACCTGCGCTGGATATAAACCACAGGTTTACACGGAAAAGGCCCCAACTGCCAGGATGTTTAAATTCATAGGGAAAGGTTACAACACAGAAACCCCTGCTGACAAGGAGCTATGGATATTGTCTTCATGTGGTAAAGTTCACAGCTTAAAGGACAGGCTTTCCCTCCATCGCCTTTCTACATTCTTTCAGACGTGATGATGGGCTGTCCTCTCTTAAAAAAAAACAAACAAACAAAAAAAAACCTAACGGATATAAATGGAAGCAGGAGTGAGAAAATACACAGATAAAGGTACCAGAAGCATTTTTTCCAGAAATTCCTGGAAGCAAAGACAACAGGATACGGCTTTCAGACCTGCTTTGACAAGGAGGTCTCCAAAAGGCAAGACTCCGTGACTCCAAGAAGTGCCCAAACTGCCAGCAAGTTGCACTGGGTCCCCTGCCCCAAGCCCTGGCCGTGGCTCTTGCTGTGATGTGCACTTGCTCATCGCTTTGCTAACCAAACCCTGGTGAAAAAAAGAGAAGCGGCACCCACCTTGGCTGCCTGGCACAGGGGCTCTCCACGGGAGCAGGTGAGCTTGCCGCCCGGCGCAGCACCTACGTCTTGCAGAGCTCCTCACTCCCGGTTCGCACTTCAGGGTGTTTTCCTCTCCTAAATGACAGGACATCCTCTCTGCCCGTCTCCCCGCGGACTCTGCACTTGTAACACCAAACAGAACACAAACCAGCACACCCCTCCTGCAGCCCTCACTGCAGCCAGGGCAGAGCTTAGCACTGGCTCCAGAGCCCTCGCGCTGCTGGAAAGCGGCCACCACTTCCCCAAGCTGCTGCCGCAGCTCATTTCTCTAAAGAACTCATAATAAGATGGGCAAAGCTCCAGAATGAAAATAAAAGACGGAACCTGAACAACTGAGCTAACTGTGCATTCCCCCTTCTCCCCCCGTTACTTTTAGTTGCTGGCAAAGGCTACAGCCACAAGGCTCCCAGGCAATTTCAGCAGTGACCCTCCTCAAGAAATCAGATATTAAAATGTAGAGTCACATAAATTAGGCTGGAAAGGGGAGAGTAGGGCAAATATCTGCTGCTAAAGATAACAGCGTATCTCGCTGTATATTAAACATTCAAGAAGCTTGGGAAGAAGCTGGAGGAAAGCCCGTGTGGAGGCCATGCTCCAAGCAGCAAAGTCCTCATGGAGGCCACACTCCAAGCTGCCCCAATCCAAACGAGGTTGCTGTTTATTTATTCACTGAGTAACGAGATATGGAGCCGTTATTCACCAGGACAGAGGCCCACATGATGCCCATAAGGGATCGGCACCCAGGTCTAGGCGTCCAAGGCTCCATAAATGAGCGTTTGCAAAGTGCAACACTAACTTCAAGGGGAAGCTGTTTGAGGTGAAACTCAGATAAATGAGAGGTGGGTAACATGACAACATGCTTCAAAACCAAGGGTGTCTCTGCAGCTTTGCTACGTTTTTAAAAGCTGTTTTGATTTTGACAGGTTTTATCAGCCATTTCCACATTTTCTTTCCCTTCACATCTGCTTTGGCAGACCGTTCACTGGGCCCAGGCCTAGAGAACAGGAGAGGGGTCTCCTCCCTGGTGAGCAAATCCTCAGGAACGCGTCCCCAGAGAGCCAGTGGCGCCTTTGCCCCTGGCTCGTCCCAGCCAGACGCAATCTCGGCGCTGCAGGGACATTTCCCCGTGCTGCTGCTCCCCGTTTGGGCCCGGGTCACCCCAAGCTGGGTGTGCTGCTGAGCTGGGCACTGCGCTGGGCACCGCGCTGGGCACCATGCTGGGCACCGCGCTGCTGCGCTGGGCCCCATGCTGGGCACCACGCTGGGCACTGCACTGCTGAGGTGGACACCGTGCTGGGCACCGCACTGCTGAGCTGGGCCCCGTGCTGGGCACCACACTGGGCACTGCACTGCTGAGGTGGACACCGTGCTGGGCACCATGCTGGGTACCACGCTGTTGAGCTGGGCCCCATTTTGGGTCGCGTGTGGGGCATCGCGCGGGGCACCGTGCTGCTGAGCTGGGCACTGCGCTGGGCCCCGTGTTGGGCACCATGCCACTGAGCCGGACACCGTGCTGCTGAGCTGGACACTGCGCTGGGCACCACGTGGCTCCAGCGCCTCCCGCAACTCCCACCCTGCCCCTGCAGCCGGTGACGAGCCACAGCCCAGAGCAGCCCCCGGTCTGACACAGGTATTTATGGCTGGGTTAGTAGGTTTGGCCAAGCTGCGACATCCAGGCGACTGGAAACGGAGCCCGGCTCAGTGAGGAAATGGCCAGAGAGCGCTTACAGCCACGAGTAATTGATCTGTCTGAAAACAGGGGTCGGGAATCATTGGATTAATGCTCCGCTTCCAGCTGCACTGTGTTGCTTGCTGCCCTCTCACCTCCCAACACCACAGACAGGCTCTTCCTCTGGAGAGCAGGGGAGTTTTATTAGAAATCTTCATACAACTGTTGCAGTAGAGGCCCTGCTAAAAGCATCATTGGAAAAAAATGCAGGATTCATAAAGAAACCATCCTACAATTTCCATTCGATCTGGCATTCATTTCAAAGCGGCTACCATGGCCAAGGAGCACGCACTGGCTCCTGTCCCCGCAGTGGGATAGGAGGGACAGGATGACAGGGTGGCTGGTGGGCACAGGCGCGTGGACAGAGAGAAAGTGGCACTAGAAAACTGAGGGGAAAAAAAACAAACGAACGGGAACATTTCCAAAACTGCAGCTGTGCTGGCCCATTAAAAAGCTGAAACTCATTCTACTGTTCGACCTCATGCTTATCACCACATAACTATTCATCAAAGAAATTTCGGTGCAATTAATTAAATTATTCCCCTGCCTGCACCACAGAGCCATTACTCCAATATCAGCTTTCACTCGCACTCTCAAGCTCGTGTCTCAGTGCCAAGCAACATCTCCAGGGTTGTCCGGTCTCAATAAAGCTCTGCTCCTCACCACTCACAGAGCCTATCATTTCTCTCTTTTATTGCCATTTATTTTCCACTAGGATTTTGCTGCCAGTATATTGGCAGGACTTCCAGTATATGGATGTAATGAAATCTACCACAGACACTTAACATCGGGTCAGGCTCGAGCTCAGCTCATGTGAAGCTGAAATATGATAAACAAATGCTTCCAGGAGGAGGATTTATCCGCTCCAAAGCGGAACACGGGCTCCTCTGGTACCCAGACAAGAACTAGTAGGGAGCCATTTGAAAATCCTTATGATAATTAGGTTTATGGTTAAAATGTGCTTAACACGAGAAACTCGAGTTGCAGCATAAATTCCTCCTCATCTGTGAAGACCAACTTCTCCTAAGAAGGACACAGTGACCTCTTCGCACCTTCTTCTTTCCTTAACCGCAGCATTAATGCAGTCACACTGGCTGGGCACACAGGGATGATCGCGGAGCTGCCTTCAGGACACCAACACCAAAATGTCAACGTCCCGATGTTAAATGGTCACCTCTTCTGCAAACCCTCATGGCTCTGAACACAGTCTGTCTGTCCTGCACCACCACAAAACAACGTGGTGCTCCCCAAATTTCGAGTTCTGCTTGGGACCATTGCCAGAAGGAGCAGCCTCTCACAATAAGAATTACCCAAGGTACTTAAGCCATGTCCCAAGCACCTCGACGGGAGCTGTGGTTTGAGATGAGGAGGACTACCCGTGTGCACACGGATCCACCACCCAAGTCAACACGGCCTTCGGCAACCTGCTCTACTGCCTTGCGCAAGGGGGTTGGACTAGGCCATCTCCAGAGGTGCTTGCCAACCTCCATGATTCTGAGAAGAAAAGAATCAAAAGGAAAATGAAATGTACTTTTTCAAAGGGAGAGGAGAAATCAGACTTTAGAACAGCTTGTTTCTGGTCCTGGTAAGTCTGCTACGTGGCAGACTTGAAAGCAAAATGGAGCCTTTCTAACAGGGGGGCTTTATTTCAAATGCGAGTTGCATTTGTACAAAAGGACAAAAAAAAATTCTCTATAACCCATGAATGCAAAACATCAGACTGAATGAGCAGAGTTACTTTTAGTGAAAAAGAAAGCCCTTTCTTGTCTACATTAACTCCTCTCAGCAGGCAGAAATTTTGCTGTTCTTCATGGGAGAAGAGTCCATCAGGTGTCCGTACCTGCGACTAGCGCAATTACTCGTCTGCTCCCAACTGATGCCCCAGTTGCTCCAATTTGCAGCATCTGTTTCAAGGCAGCATAACTTAAGTGCTGCAAGTTAATTATGAGGAACCTAGAACGATTACGGCAAAGCATACGGAGATTTTGCTTGCGTAGAGCCTAGCTTTAACATCTGCTTGAACATTTTGATTTTTATCCTCCTTGTAAGGCATACGCTTCCCCAACTTGCTCCGAGAAAAGGCAAATAAAACCTCCGCTGCTGTTAAAACCAAGGCCTGAATGAAACCTCGTGCACTCTACCTCACAGCAATCTACAGATGCGTAACCGACAGATGACTTTTGAGTAATCTAAGTTTTTCCAAAAGCACTCCCTTAAAAAACCAAAAGCAGAAAAACCCACCTAGTTCCAAGACTGTCAGTGAGACCTCCGCATAGTTCACTTGAAATGCAACCATCTAAAGCTGCGTTTTACAGATGCTTCATCCCTATGTCCCCTATGACTCTGGCCTTGAGTGCTCGCTCACGCTCGACACGCTCGCTACACGCTCGACAGGTCAGGCCACAGCAAGCTCCTGAAATGGTGTCTCACCGATATCCGAGCTGATATGAGGATTTAAGGAGATAAATACAAGAAATACTGAACATATCTCTCATGTAGTTACATAAGACTGCGGCAGTCAATTCCAAGGACGATGAAAACACAGCTAGGCTATAACAGCGCTTCAGAAAGCAGGTGCTTTCAGAAAGCAGGCACCCCAGGTCATCTAAAGGCAGCGGCTCCCAGCCCATCCCAAGTTGCCTGGAATGGCATCAATAGTTCAACAGGATAATATGCAATATGACAAGGAGCCACTTGGAATGCAGGTGCATGAAGTTACAGTTGATATGACAGTCTACATACCAGCTATCCAAAGAGAGGAAACTTGACACAGCAGTGTGGAAAATCAATAGTCCAACCCAACATGAACCTTTGATGCCTCTCTTGTGGCTACTGTCAACGACTTGCTCCAATAGCAGACACTGTTTTGCACGTTCATGTCCATAAGCGGGAGGACAGACTTCACGGTCACCAGAGCAGGCACTGGGAAGAGCCACAGCGGAGGACCAGTGGCACGAGGAAGGTCTGCAACGCCCCGGCATGCCTCTGGCACCGCACCGTTCGTGCGACGGCTGCTCCTCAGAGCCTCCACCCTGTAACCACAGGGTCCAGACAGCTCTTACTCCCTATTACCCATCTCACCACAGAAGAGCAAGGTGGGAGGGAAGCAGAGACTGAGGGACATTGTCCCACTGGCAGCACATGGCAGCGGAGGAGCCACCGCGCCGGCACCCAAGCTCCTCATGCAGAGCTCCCCAGGGGCGGTCGTTGGAGCTGGCACTCAAAGCACTGAGTGCAGCCCAACGCTCAGAGGCCGACAAAAGGGGTTTTGTCACGCAGTCAAGTCAGATCCAGATGTGGCCCTCAGGCCTACACTGCTACTCCACAGCGAATGCGACTAATGTGTGGGGCTGACGTTCTCCTGCGTACGGCCACCACAACACTGCCGCTCTTCAAACGCAACCGAACGCTGCTGCCCTGACACCGAGGCCCGTGACTCCGCACACCACCATGTCAAGAACCTGCTCTGGTCTAAACCAGGAGGCCTCATGAACAACCGACACGAGCAGCCACCAAGGCAGAGTGGCATGGCGTCGACCCCGGGCCCGTATAAACAGTTCAGTTGTAAATACCTACCAGCTACTCCATTTGAAAAAGAAAACACGAAAAAAGGAGGATCACATTTCAATTGTCACAGATACTAAATAAATTTGAATGGCACTTCACAAAATCATAAAAGATATGGTTTATCTCCAGCCTCTCTTAATTTTTGAGACATTTAATTCTTTTACAAAACCTATTAATACATTTTCTTACGTCTTAGAGCCTTTTACTTTCATGTTCATAATCCACTCTCATTTGAATATGGTAAATGGACTATATTTATTCAGCGCATAACAGTCTGGTCTAGAATTAGCCTACGGCCTTTGCTGCCAAACA
This sequence comes from Tinamus guttatus, assembly GCF_059628265.1. Classification (NCBI taxonomy): domain Eukaryota; kingdom Metazoa; phylum Chordata; class Aves; order Tinamiformes; family Tinamidae; genus Tinamus; species Tinamus guttatus. The sequence continues at coordinate 943,979 of NW_028288553.1, read as the reverse complement.
ACGAGTTTTGAGTATTTTAATAAAAGAAGTAACCGTATGATAGAATAGATAATTCTTACCTTCTGTGCAACAACCTTGTCTGCTTGAGGTGAATGCAATTTTTACATTTTATCTTACTTGTTAATGGAGAAAGTAGAAAGTCAGCGCCTCACGCCAGGGCGCTCCGCGACCCCTGCACCAGAGCCCGTGCTCATCCCCGCTGCGTGACCCCAGCCTAAGACGGCAGCAGGTTCTTCCCAGACAGACTCGCGTGGATGGAGGGCAGCCCTCGGGATGCTCCTCGTGGCACATGCAACCCTGGGGACAGTGGACCTGTGGCCACATTAACTGCCCACCAGCATTAAGACCCCTGTGCTAACTGAAACATTTCACGAGCAAACATGGCTTTTCAACGCTCTCTGCCTAACACCTGGAACAAAACCATGGTGCCGTACAGGAGTGATGCCACAGCCAGGCAGCACCAGTGGCACTCATCCCTCCTTTAGCGTGAGGCAGGACACAGGGCACAACGGGGAAGCATCTTGCTGTAGATCAAGCACCAAGGAGCCCACATCTAGGCCCTGCAGACTCACACCAAAGGCTTCTCCAGACAGCCAGGCTGCCAGAGAGGCTGGCCAAATAGCAGCTAAGTGATGCGGTAGAAGTAGTTAAGCAGAATGGTAAAAGCAGCTATGCGATATGGTAAATGCAGCTGAGTGATACGGTAGCCACATTGACTCTTCAATAGTCAATGGCAACCAGAACGACAAGGCTTGGACCACCCATGGCACGTAAAGAGCTGGACGGGCAGACAGACCCTAGATTATGCACCATAGGAATGGAAAGCCCCAGTGGGAAAGCAGCCCAAGAAAAAGACCAGGAGAGAAAACGCCCACTCCTGCTGCCGCGTGCAGCCCAAAGAGCCTGTAACACATTCGGTTGACAAACAATTCTGCCAAGTGGTTCTCTTATATGTTGCTCATGTCAACAAAATTAATGTGACATTTACAACTATTTTGAGGATAAAATGAAGTTGCTTAAATTATTCTGTGGAAGCAGCATGAGACAGAATTATTCAGTTGACAAAATCTAATTAGGTGTAAATTATTTCAGGTTATATGAATTATAAAACCTTTCACAGATAATTCAAACTCAAGGCTCAACGCGATATGGTGAATTAATATGCCGGGCATCTGTTTTCCAGAGCTAGGTTTCAATTGGGACAAAGTCACACAGGTAATTATTTTTTTCCTTTCCACAAGCCAGCTTTGGCTTGCACTCGCAGGAATGCACGTCACACATCATTGTAGATTTTTACCAAGGTTGAAAGGCTCTTTTTGAGGATATGAGAGAAAAGGTATTCAAGAACTAGTCACTGGATGCAGGAAAGAAACTCTTAGTTTAAATCCTGAGACATGGTGATGGCAGGAAGGGAAAGACTGGCCGCAAGCTCTCCTGGAGAGCTGCTGTCCAGCTTGAGCCTGCTTCCAAGCAGGGAAGCAACTCCCCATGTTTAACGTTAATATACGCACCAGCTGAGGCCAGCCTAACTCGCTCAGAGTTTATTCCTGCTGCTAGGTTTAATTTTTGCTGCTGACCCCCAAAAATGCAGTCATCAACTTCTACAAAGCTAAATAAGGCATCGTTGAAACCAAATGGTCAGTGTTTTGGAAATCTGGAAAGCACTAAGAGGTCTCGAGCATGTCCTGGTAGACCTCGTAAGAGCTCAACCTACCAAATCCTTCACAAGCCTTGCTAACGCTTTGAGCAAACACTCTCAGAGATGCGGATTATTTACCATGTTTCCACACGCTTAGTCTGAGTGCTAAAGACATGCTACATCTGATCAGAAACTCCGACAGAGGAGGCAAGCAAAACCCCCAACCCCTCCTTGTCTCTTTGGAGGGTTTCAGCCCTAAGTGCCAGTTGGGAGCATGAAAAGACCAACAAGAGTTATTTATTTTAAATGTTACTTCAAACAAGACATCAACACGTCAATTAAAAAGAAAAAAAAACCTCAGCCTGTCACAGTGGAAGCTCTAATGAGCGAAGAGCAATTAACCCTGTACTCAGGTGACCAGACACCTTGCCCAGAGCTCAGCATCCAGCTCAGCTCTGAGAACCCCTGGCAACCCTGAGAGGGACGAGTCAGCAACGTTAGCCAACAGCTCCACTTCTGCCCCCGGAAGTCTGTGGAAAATGGCACCTAACAGCAAGAACACCCACACATATCTAATCTAGACATCAGCTACTCACAAGCACCGAGTCACTTTGCCCTTCGCTTTCTGGAAGAGATTTGGGAAACAAAGCTGGATTCTGCTTTGTGCAGCTACTTCAACATAGCGTGCTGATTCCGTACCATGGAAGAAGACGTGAGCATTGCAGAGCGTGGTGCCGCACAGAGCTCACGTCAACGCATCCAGCTGTCCTTCTGGGGTCTTCTGAGGTGCCAACATCACCAATTTTCTCCTTTTTAGCTACAAAAGTCCAGAAATGTCAAGGATCGTCATAGACATGCCTATGTGTGCGCACAGTGCCCAGTATCTCTACTGGTGGAAAAGAGCAGCATGTTCACGACTCTTTTCTCCTCCTCCCCATATATATATGTGTGTGTGTGTGTGTGTGTGTATATATATATATATTTAATAATCAAGTTCTAGTCCTACACTGAGATGACAGGGAAGATAAACTCAAGGCAAGATAAATCCACCACACTGTGTTTCTATCTTCGTAACAAGACCTGGTGGCAGGGACTGAGATCTGCGGATAAACACCAGTCTGCTCTGGTTCACTAACCTCCACCCACTGTGATTGATATCTGTATTTTTAAATGGCTGCAGGCATCAGGCTCAGCTTTGGGCTCCTTAGCTCTCACTTTTCATCCCCCTGTTCAAAAAGACGATGCAAAATGCAGCACCTACTGGACTGATGGATCAGGTGGCTTCGTCCCTGTGAGAGCTAACGTCCCTGTAAGGTGAAAGTCTCCAGCACAGACCTGGGCGGAAGTAGCGTGGCTGACGAGGGCAATAAGAACATAAATAAATTAAACCGCAAGCAAAGTGGGGAGCGAGAGGGGCCCTGGTAAGCGCAAGAGGCTCCCCGGCTCCTGCCGCATTCACTCCTGGCTCCGAGGAGCGCCGGTAACGGGCTCTGCCGCGCGTTCTCCGGGGCCACAGCCGCTCACCCCGCTGTTGGAGGCCTGACGCACTCTGTCAATGCAATCCACTGAGTGCGGCTGACACACAATCCACTGACACACAATCAATAACCCCCGTTCTCCTGGGTCACCACAGGTGACAGGGGCCTAAGTAATAAAACAGCCCTGGCCGCCGCCTCTAACTTAAATGCTTCCCCAGCCACAATATTTCTTTTTTTTTTTTTTCATCTAAGCGCCTCTAGCTAAATTTCCCACAGATCAAACCATCCAATGGGGCCGAGTCTGGGAGGAACTGCAGCGTGTCTGGATTGATGCCAGCGGGGAGAGCTCGGCAGTCAGGGAAGCAGGTTCGCATAAACGGAAAACGACTCGTTACCGAGTTGTAAACTGCCAACACCAGCCCCGAGAGCAACGCGGCGACGGGGGAAACACACGGCGGCTGCGAGCGGCGGCTCCTGGCTTTGTATCCGTTTGGAAGCATCTCCCTGCTTCTCTCCTTTCCTTCGGCAAACGGCTCGAGGAATGACTGGGGGCATCTCTCCAGCTGCGTGGTGGAGCTAAGGACGGGCGGCCCCCTGTCCCTGGAGACATGAAGGAAATCCAGATGGGACGGACGCTGCCGGGGCTGCCGGTCCGGCAATGGGGAACGCCGGCCGCCCGGCACTTGGGAGGCTGGAGAAGCTCTCTGCCTGCTCATGAGCGCTGTGTGCTAAGGAAACATGCAGGTTTAATGGCAATGAGCTGCTCCAGGTGCCCACTCCTACCCTGCACAGCTCCTCTGCTGGAAGCTGTCCCACACTAACCGCAGTGGAGGCAGGAACGTAGCCCCTGCCCACCACGAAGCTACTTTATCCTAAGAGCTCAGACAGGTTCAAAGCAGTGACTGCAGCTGAGCACCCAAATCTAATTGAAAGCTGAGGAGAAAAGCATATTTTGTTGCCTTTGGTGACAAATCCCATCATGATTCCTGCTGTCAATAGCCATTATGGACGCAAGCCACTGATGTCCATCAGGGATCTGAATGTTTTCCACTTTTTTCAGATGTTTAGAATCTTTTTTTATTGGGAATAATCTCTTTAACCAAACAGTTTTGCAAACACTCGCTTTCACTGCATTCCTGCGAGACAGGCCAGCAACACACACCAATTTATTGGTGAGTAAACCAAGATGCAAAGCAGAGCCAGAAGCGCAACTGGACACAAAGCCCGGCGGACGTGTAATTTCCCACTTTAAACTCTGAATATCAAATAGGCCCTAAAAAAAGGGTCTTTCGCAGGGGATGACTGTCAGCTGTAAAATTCTGTTTAAACAGGTGGCGCAAGGACCATGTGCTGTTTGCAAATAATTGGAGCGCTGTTTACCCACTACTCTCGGGAATCTCAGCCAGGATAAAAATAGACTCCAGAGCTGTATTCTTGCACATTTTGAACCTCTGCCACTAATAAATAAATAATTACATAAAACAAGCCTTACCACCTAATCCTCCTTAGAAAACGGATGCATCCGGTCAGCTATTGGTAACGATGACCAAACTTTTCTAAGCACAAAAGGAGCAACTCAATCCTCTTGCACAAGGACACTTCCCCAGAAAGTGGTTGAGAGCTGAAACAACGCTGGCACATTTTTAGTTACGCACAGGGCATTTCATCTAGAAACAAGGGCTTACAACAGCAACAAAAGCCAATACTTCTGATTGCATCCAAATCCTCGAGGCGCTACCAACTAAACTCTCTGCTGTGCAGGAGCAGCTGGGATCTGCTCCTGGGGAAGGGCAGTGCAGGGAGATGGGAGACGCGGGGCAGTGCCCTGCCAGGCGGGCAGGGGCACCTCTGGCTACGCCAAAGCTGCCGAGGGAACGCGTGGCCCATCCTGACACTGCCCCAACTCAAGGGCTGGGAGCAGAGGTCTCCCAAAAAACGTGATCAAAGCCTCTAACGCAGGATTTGGTTCACCCACAGAACCGACTGTTGGCCAACTAAACCAGCTAGAGAAGCAACGGAGAACAGCACGGGGGAAGGAGGTATTTCAGACTAATCTTTCTAGTCATTAAATACAGCCGATTTTCTAACTGATTAAATGAGGGCTTGGCTGTTCCCCTATGGATGCCGAGGAGAGGCCACAGGACAGGAGCTGGGCAAGATACAGGCTAACAGCTACACACAGAGATAGCCTGGAGACAGTCTGTGCCATTTAGGAGGGCAACAGGAATGAGCAGTTGCTCTGATGGAAAAGCGACAGGGTTGAAACACAACAACGAACCCAAGAGCCTGTGGCCAGCACGGCTCTGGTTGGGGACAGGTTGGCTATGAGAGAATTGTGCCAGTTACAGAGGGAACCGCCACGTTCTACTGCATCCCCAGCCTCCCTCATCCTTCGTGAAATGCCTCTTTGGCTCTGCACACTCTAAGTTTCTCTGCCCAACTCTACGTTGTACTTCAGTGTTTGGGAAAAAGTTCTTCATCCTGCTTGAGTTTAGGGGCAGATATAATACCTAAAAATAGGGTGAGAGACTAAAAAAATGTGAAGCTTTATTTCTCCTCTCTACAAGTTTATTATTATTCTCTACCAGTCTGCTACCCAATTTTTTCCCTCTGTCCTCTAAGGAAGCCTTTTGACTCTCCCAAGATATGGCTCCGGATTTGTTTAAAAATAGAAAATGAAAACACCAGGGCTAGAATGATCTAACAGCATCACATACAGATCTTAACAACCTAATTTATTACTGATAATGTAGGCATTGATGTACTCTGAGCATGCACTATACACTCCCGTTTAATGGAGAAGTAACTAGGGAGGCTCATGCAACTTGCTTCAGAAAGTTGAACCCCCAGAGACTTGCATGTCATCTACCCTTAGATTTATCCAAGGCTGAGGGAGATATTTTAAAACATATCTTCCTGTTCTTCCTTTAAAAAGAGAGTTCCCTTGATGCTGAGCCTTGAAAGTTTAGCAGATCTTATTACTGCAGATGAACTAAACTAAAGCAATTGCTATAATGGTTGTTCCTCGATGGGTACAACTTGCTGCCATGTTCTCTTCCCATCCGCTTTTATCTCAAATGTTTATAGGAGCATGAAAAGTTACCCTTATTTTTCTGCTCATCAGCAAGAGGAGAAGAGCTGTGGCAAAAGGAGAGTGGGGAAAGCAAAGGGAAGGACCCTGTGGAACAAAGTACCAGAGACAGCGGCCCAGAGCGCGCAGGACTTCCTGCGGCGCGCGAGGGAGGACGCGGCAAAAACACATGGACCAAGAGGCTGGAGTGGCAAATGTCATCGCAGGAGCGATGCCCCACTGCGCCTCCACGCACAGCAGAGGTGTGCCGTCACCTTGGGAAAGCAGCCACCGCTGGGAAAGGGAAAGCAATGGATATGTAAACTTGAAAAACCGTCTGAGTGGAAGTGCTGCTTTCAGGCATCATGCTGATAAATCAACCTTCCCTGCTCCAGATGTGCCTTGTCGCACCCGGGAAGCACTGTTCAAAACAGCCCATTAGGGGAGAAGCAACATGGATTATCCAGATCTGACGTTCGCTTCTGTGGCTAAGCATGGTGCTTAAAGACCATCAGACAGAGGCAGGACAGAGGAGGACAACACTTCCATCCTCCCTCCTGTTAAGGATCATTCTCCATCACTAACACTCACTGAAGTCATCATCACCCCGCTCCAGCAGGTTGTTTCTATCTGTCTGTTCACGCTTTACAGAAGGCCTCTCGTTGACGTCCAGGAGGGACGGCTGCAGTGCGAGGTTTGTCCACATCTCCACTACTGTCCCATTCCAAAGGATTTAAATATTCAAATCTAAAGACGCAAAAACAGCAAAGTTTTAACCTCTGTAGGTTAAAACTTAGCCTATGAGCTAAGATCCCCTACCTCCTTCTGTGCAAAGCAAACTTCTTATTAATTTAATCTATCAGTCCACAGTCCAATTTCCTTTTTTAAAGACACGACTCACCTGACTCTTTTTAAAGAAAAGTGACAGGAAGATATTTTCCGTGTAGGAGTTTGGACACAATAACCACGGAGCCAGAAGACACCTCGGGCTCGGGGCTCCTTCTCCTTGCTGTCCCGCTCTGGTGCCGTGGTGCTGCCGAGCGCACCCTCGTGCCGCAGCCCTACCGCGGGTGCCGCAAGGGCCGTTCAGCCTGCAGCGCTTTGCTTTGCCCAGCCGGAGCGCTGTGCTGAAAGGAGATAGCAGCGTGTGAGCACGGTGTTTGTGATCTAGCTCACCTGCAGCCCCGCTCAGCGCGAGTGTGGCGAGGCCGGGACAGGCCAGGCCGTGGCGAGGTGGAGAGAGAGCTCCTGCAGAGCCAAACGCTGGCGACAATAAATCCCCGGGCCAAGTAGCAGTGGCTGCGCCCAAGGTGCTGAAGAGCTCCGGCTGCCCCGGGCCAGCGCCGGCCGTGGTGGGCACCTTGCCCAGAGCACGGGCGCCACCGCCGCCCTCACCCGTGCTACGAGAGCTGCTTCAGGAGCTCACTGCCCCGGCACACGAGGCGGGTGGGAAGGGCTTTCGCAGGCGGCGGGAGTGACGCAGAGCACGGGCGGCTTCCCGGGGCCCTTGCACACAGCGTGCACCTGAGCCGACAGCGTCTGCCCTCCCATTCAGACCGCAGCAGCAAGAGGGCAACGAGGGTAGCGGCCTCATGAGGCACGAGCAGCACGGACGCTCCGCGTGCTTCGGCCTTCCAGCTAAGGACGCTCAACCCCAGCCCAGCCCGTGGTGACGCTCGGTGCAATAGAACAGCAACAGCAAAATTGCTGCTGTTTTCTCCATGGTAACAGACATTTGAGGAGGGTGTCCTGAGCCTGGAGTGTAGCATCACCCCAAACCCAACCATCCTTCTCCCTAACCACTCATGGAAAAATGATACTTCTAGGGAAAAGAGTGAAGCAGAACGTAGACCTGAACATATTTAGCATTTAACCAGCACTCAGCAAACCGGTTCGATGTGAAAGTGTCAGAGCAAACAGACAAACAAAATAGCAACAAAACATTATCTGCCTTGTAGAGCTTGCTGACCTTTTCCGAAGGCACTGAAAAAGCTGCTGCAACATAACTCACCACAAACTCTGCACTAAATGTGGTGGGCAGTAGAACACAGATTTGTAGATGCACAGAGAGGCAAAAAATAATCATATTCAGCATTTATTTATTGAACTACTCATCGCTGTGCGCTCTGGGGTCAGCTCAGGCGCTGCTGAACTCGAGGGTACCCATGCTGGGAAGGAAAGTGGCAGCTCAGGGCTGTCGCACACATGCGAGCATCTCCAATGGGGGCATCTCGACCACGGCGAAGGGAGGTTACACCCCATCACAGCCAAAACCAGAAACAGCACCATGAACACGAGCACTGGAAGCCCCGCGGCTAGGTACCTGGGCACGGCGCACGGCACACAGCACGTCTCACCACAGTGCGCAGCGCGTGCCACCCACCACACCAGCGCCCCTCGTCGCGCCGTGCTGCTGTCACTTGGCACCGCTTGAGATCAGCGTGTTCAGAGCAGCTGGGTCCGACAGGGATACGGGAGGTGCCACCGCCCGGCTGCCCTCACCCCCACCCGCACTCCATCCGACACGCGATCCCGGCACACGGGAACACTTAGGAGCGGGTACTGTGCCTGGGTCCCTTCCAACGCACCAACCCACTCACCAGGGTAACTTTTAAGCACACTCACTTCCATGTAGCAAATCCAGCATGTAATTCCGGGATTAGTCCGGAAACTAAGCAGCTTTTTGCTTTCAGCAAAGTTAGTTTCCATTTCAAAGTTTAGTTAAATCAACTGATGTTAATCAAAACATACAATTTTGAGGTTTCACATGTGGGTATAATTATTATAAGCAGGCAGATCAACAAAATAAACTGCATACAAGGCTTAATGCTGAGAGAGGATTCTTTATTGTTTCCTCTTACTCCCAGGGATGAAGAAAAGGCAGCAGAAGGCGGGAGGCAGCAGAGGAATCTGCGCCCTTCGCTAACCTCTCACAGAATCACAGAATGGTTGAGGTTGGAAGGAACCTCTAGAGATCATCTAGTCCAACCCCCCTGCTCCAGCCAGGACACCTACAACACGTGGCACAGGGCGGCATCCAGGCAGGTCTGGAAGATCTACAGAGAAGGAGACTCCACAGCCTCTCTGGGCAGCCTGTGCCAGGGCTCTGTCACCCTCTCAGCAAAGAAGTTCTTCCTCACATGGAGGTGGAACTGCCTGTGTTGCAACTTACACCCGTTACCCCTCGTCCCGTCACTGGCCACCACAGAGAATAGCCTGGCCCTATCCTCCCTACAATCCCCCCTCAGGTACTCGAACATGTTGATCAGATCTCTCTCAGCCTTCTCTTCTCCAAACTGAACAAGACCTCGCCTGAACCACCTCTCCTCCAAACTGTGGTGCTTTCTGAGCGACGTCAGGCTCGGGAGGCGCCGGCCGCATTGGCAAACGGGGAGCCGCTCCTCACCTGCACAGCACCACACAGAGCAGGGCTCCAGCAGGATCCTGCAGGACACCAGCTCACCTGGGTTCCTCAAGCTTGCAGAAAGGACAAGTGAGAGCTCCAAAACTGGATTTATGGACATGCACTCGACATGCACTAAGAAATGTCACAGTCTTTCAAAATAATGTCTGTTGAAAGACATTTTTAAATGCCTGTTTTAAACAAAACCTGAGTAAAAACAACCCTTGAGACCATTTTTCCCCAATAGCCAATGTAACCATAAATTTTATACAACCAACAGAAATCCATAACCATAGAAATCCTTAGCAATGAGGACTCTCCAAATGCCCTCCCTGGACTTCATCTGGAAAATAAACCACACTCCCTTTTCCACAGCATACCTGCTCCATGGGCTCGAGCAACGCGGGCTGGTGGGAAGGGTCCCGCATGGCTCTCCCAGCGGCGAGGACACATTTATTGCACATCCCCAGCTCCTGCAAGCAGCCGGGATGCTCCTCCTTGGGCTAATGGAAGCTGTGGCAGACAAAGACTGGAGATGGCTTCTCCCACGGACAGACTTCACTGCTCCTTACGCTGCTAAATTGCTCGCATATTTTTAAACATCCTGCCTTAAACAGTGGTAATTATAACCAAAGCAAGTGAAGTGATAAAAAAAAAAAAGTGGGAGAAAGGAGCATCTCCTCATGAGTCACTGCTTGATGCTGCGTACATGAATTCCGTGGTGGGATCGGCACCCAGGAGAACACAGAGGTTTGGATTCAAAACTCACCTAGGGAACTCCGCTGGCCCCAACTCCCCAAAAGGGCCGAGCGGGCAGCGAAGGGAGCCGAGCGCTGCCAGGCGCCGAGTCCTCCACATGCCGGGATTAGCCTTCCGCAGCCTGCATACTCCCGGGAAGGGCACAGCCAGCCTCGCTCGTGTTCAGTCGCACATGCTGTGAGTGCTTTGGAAAGGGCCTTTCCGAGCCAGCGCCATGGTCTCCAGGGTACCCTATGCCTCTTCACCCATAAACATTTTCCACGTTAGAACGACCACTTCCCGAGAAGCTTGAGTCCTTAAGGCAGGTTACGCAGGGTTACTTAAGGATTTTTAAAGCTTCCTCCATCTGTCTTTAGGCTGCAGAATAAAGGCCCTTGGCCTGAAGCAAGACTGGTTCCTCTAACTTTCAATCCCGCTCGGCACAGGAGTTCCGTGCAGGGCTGCCCGCCTCTGAAATCAAAGGTAGGAACGCGCGCTGCGCAGGCTGGCTTCCATTAGTGCCATTAATTCCTACTTTCAGCATAATCCTTCATCTGGGAGTTATTCCAAAACATAGGAGTTAATGACACTAATATAAACCATCCCAATGTAGCATGTGTTTCTTTAGCTTTTATTCCCATGACTAAATGTCTTTTTAATGCACTTTTATTTACCATGATGGAAAGAGTTTTTCCCACTTTAGCAGGAGTCAGAATCTGTCACATTAACCCTTTTCTGGTCAGAAGCTCGAGAGTCGTATTTCCCATCCCGACCCCAAAACACAGTTGCTCACAGGGAGAAAGGGCCCTTTGAGGTGCTGAAGGCCCCAACGGGAACCCTGCAGACCAACAACGCGCAATGCCCGCCTGGGTTAGGGAGCCTCCTGGTGACACGAGGCACAAGGCTCAGCCGGCCCGGGGACGAAAGCCTGGGCTGTCACTGCGTCGGCAGCGGAGGAGGCAGAGGGAGCCCTGGAGGAGCTCTGTCCTGGTGGTGAGGAACAGCTCTTGGTGAATCCCTCAATGACCCTTCACCAGAACCTGCAGAAAATTCCCTATCATCAGTGAAAAGATGAATTTTGGAGAGAGAGCAGGTATAATAAACCCACAGTAAGAGTGAGCAAAGTAAAGTCTGAGAGCAAACAAGGAGGAGGAAGAAGAAGATGCTAAAGTAAATCCCATTCTTCCAGTGAACTGCGCTTAACTAGAGAAGCCCATGATAAAGAACACGCACTTTACCTGGGCGCTTCTCTCACCCGCTACAGTGGCAAACACTTGGAGCGCCCAACCTCCTCCAGAACGGCATGTTACCAACATACACATGCATCTGGCTTCAGCAAAGCCCCTTCATTTGCACTGAACTCGGGAGCTTCCAGGGCTCTTCCTCACTCAAGCTGCAAGCGGCAGAGGCGCGAGGCAGCAGCTGCCGAAGGCGGCGTGCGGCCCTCACCACCAATGCCCACGGGAGGAATCACTGCGGCGCCGCGCGGAGCTGCTCCGCGCCTGCCTCGCAGCCCTCATCCCGCTGCGGCCCTCACCCTGCCGCTCCAGCAGCTCCAGCTACTGACTGACTCGTGCAGCCGGCTGCTCTCCTGACGCGTCCGTATCTCTGCCTGGCAAAAAGACAAACCCGAGCGACTTCTAGAGCTGCCGGCACGTGAAGACGGGAGACAGCCTGCAAGTAGCCAGGCTATTTTTCTTCAAAGTTATTTTAAGACCATGAAAATGAGAGGGAGGATACGAAACCACCGTGAAGTTCTGGTTTATTTTAAATTGGGATTGCGATAACGCTTGGGTTGTTGGTGTTCCAGAAACACAGACAGAGATCTCCCTTTTTTTTGGCATGAAGAAAACGAATTTCTGACTTCTCCTGACACATGAGTTGTTCTGGCTTGCTCTTGATGTTGCATTTTGATAATCTGCAATGCTTCCTTTCCAAGAACTCTTTTTGGAAAAAAGGAATGGTGATGTTCACTGGAAGGAAGACACAATCTGGGAGCAGAGGTCCCACTTGCTTTCAGTGGGGACGGGGGCTCACAAGCCTCTGCGGGACATGGGACAGTAACAGAATCACGGAGTGGTTGAGGCTGGGGAGACCTCTGGAGAGCATGTGGTCCAGCGTCCTGCGCCAGCGGTGTCACCTACAGCACAGTGCCCAGGGCCACTACAATCTGCATGGACTCTTGTGAGCGGAGAGGACAACCACGGGGCGAAGTTTCCCCAGGCTGTGGGGACCACAGCTCGGGGCCATCCAGAAGGAAAAGACTCAGGAAGGACAGAGGGAAAGCTGAAATACGTGCCAGCATGCACAGGGGATCCGCACAGCCCAGTCTGCACACGCCGCTGACAACCAGAAATCATTTGCAATAGGGAAGAAACGAACTATTAACTTGTTAGAATATCACGTGCTAGGGATAACAAACATCCTTCACGTTTTACACACGTGAGGGTATTTTGAATGGAGTTTTTTCAGGAACTACTTCCAGGTTCCCACATAAGTAGGGATTCCTAAAGTGACCAGAAAAACTGGCATTTATGCGTGCATTACTACTTCAAATAGCACATCTAGTCCTTGATCAGACGATACACATTTGTGCTTGAAGAACGAGCATCTTGGCTCCATTATCTTCCCAGGTACAACTCCGCGCTGGGGACAGCTACCTACACAGCTCTGCATCTCTGAAGCCCTCTCATCACCTGCCGCTCTCTTTGTACCTTCTTCTAAGTCACACTAGCCTTGGAAGCAGAGCACGGAGTAGCCTTGGATGGCACAGGATGCAAACTGTTCCTTTTTTCCTCACTGTTGTTGTTTCTGTTGCTGCTTTGTGATGGCACTCGCAATGGGACGCTCGTTTGCAGACGTTGAAGGCAGCACTGGGGCCTTATAACCAAGTGACAGACAGGCGTCTAGGTAAAAGAAATGAAAAAGTTGGGAAAGAGACAACAGTGGTAGAAAGGAAGCCAGTTGTTGGCTTCTCCCTATTGTCACTAACACCCCTTTATAGCTAAGATAAAAAGGAGCCAGCGAAAAGCTCTGCTATTCATTTTCATTGGTCCTGAGATCACAAGAAACCTGTTTTTTTTTTCTAAAGTATACCAGTAATATCAAAAAAAAAAAAAAAAAAAAGGAGAGAGAGAAAGAGAGAGGAGATAAGATTGCTTCAGGCTTCTCAAGGATTTCCTGCAGGAAACAGGTTTGAAAGTCATGGCAATGACATGGATATTTGTATTTTACACACTACACATTCTGAAAGTAATTGATAAACTTAAAAAGAAAAATAATTGACCAAAAACTCCTGTAGCTTCCTCTAACAGGAAGAAGTAAACACTCTTTCTTAAGTAAGTGCTATATAATCCAATATCAATTTGTGCACTTTCCTGTTTTTCCTTAAAGCAATGCAGAAAAACATGACACTGTCAATCCGGCTCTGCATTCTAAGTTTGCAGAAAGTTTGTCTTAAACTTTCTGAGTTTAAGACAAAATGAAGACAAGTCAAGAGATGCTGCTAAAGGCAGGAAAAGCATCCACCGAGATTCAGGAAGGCTGAGACAGCCAGAAGGGCAAAGGCCCAGACTGGGCATCCAAAGGGGCAAGATCCAGAGAAGGAGCAGCCAAAGCGGGAGGCAGCTGCTCCCGAGAAAATGCAGGGCACTCTGGTCCCCCCAGGGCCACTCGGCTCTGCCAGGAGCTCTGCCCGCTGCTGCAGAGCCGCCTTCGCCCTGCTCACTCGCAGCCTCGGCACCTCTACCCACACACGGCAAACCCGGCGCTGCCAAAGCGCGTTCCAAGGAGCTGCCCATCGCGGAGGTGATGCTGCACGCTGCTTGGCACAGATGAACCCTCAGCCATCCAGAGCCGAGCGCTGAGAGAGCTAGAACAGCACTGGAGTTTGCACCACTGCTTAGCACAATTTACACCTTCTCTAAAAGCGGAACTAAAACACAGCAAACAACTCTCAAATAACAGAAAATACCAACAACGTATCCATGTGTTCTTACAGGACCAAAACACATCTCCACCCAAGAATTTGCAATGTTAATCACTAATAAGCGCAGTAACAGCCCGAGCTTTGGCGCAGAAGCTACCCGACACCCAATCCAGACTTGCACGGGGCCGCAAGCTGCAGGCTCTCGCAGGGCACACCTTGCCGGACAACTGCATTAAAAAGAAGCAAACAAAAACTTATGCTGAATTCCACTTTCAATTTACGTATGACCCAATATCCCTTATTAGATTTTCAGACCGGCTTCTTCTAATTATTGCTGCTATCTTTAGCTCCCATTATGTACACAAAAGAAGTCTTTACAACTTTCCTTATAGGTCTTTGCAGGTTTAAATCCATTAATAGTGCAAGGATTATGCTCACCTGGAGGGCAAGAACTGTACTCTCCTCCACAGAGCGAACCTGCATGTAATTAAAAAATACCTATTTCAGGCTTGCCTAACATAGCTGCGCCAGGCATCAGATAAACAAGCATTAGTACGCGGCAGTAATTGATAGAGCTATTGAAAAATGCCATTTGGCACAGGGAAATGAAGCCATACAACACAATTAGACTTATTAATGATATTCCCTACAAGGATGCCAACTGTGCTGACGCTCAGGAGTGCCCCGTCCTCGGGAACGCACCTCCTTCGGCGAGCGTGAGCGACGGCTCTGTGCCCACGCGTAGAGCTGTTTTCCAGGCTCCGAGCTTCCATTTCCACCGTAGCAACGATCTGGGGGCCCTTCCTGTGCTAATTCCACTGTCAGAACAAAGCTGTCCCAGGGGCTGCCACCTCAGGGCAGCATCGCTGTTGGCCGCATCCTTCCCAACACAGCCTGGAGGCAGCTCCTAGCTCAGTTCCAAGCTCTCCGTCAGGTTTCTCCACGTGCCACACACATGGGCACCAAGAGGTGTCTGTGGCACGACCTGCTGCCGGATGAGGCACTAAGAGACACGGCTTAGCAGGCAAGGTGTGGAAGGGCTTGCGGCTGGACTCCACTGTCTTGAAGGTCTTTTCTGACCTCCCCTGGAAGCAGCCTGGCCACGTCACCAGAGCAGCCAGCTGCCGAAAAGAGACGGCAACATCCATGGGTGATCGGTGTCGCGACAACGCTGGGCAAACTGGAGCGACTCCCCGTGCTCCTCCCAGCGGTACCTTGGAAATCCCATCAGGGCATTTTCACACAATGACCCTGGCCATAATGAAGACACCGTGAAAGGACCCTGCGGCAGGAACTGTGCCAAATTTTGCAACGGAGATGTGACCTTAAACGTAGTATTAGCAAGGAAAACCAACCTGACCTTTCTCTTAAGCCGTGCTCAAAACACACCCTTCTGCAAAGCGAGCTGGTCCAGCTACGGGAAGGCTGTCCTTGCTGGAAGCTGGCAGAAAGGGAGGCTCAGAGGCGGAGACGCTGCGCGGCTGCAGTGAAAGATGACAAACACAGGACTCCTCTTCCACTATCTCCGACGGCTTAACAGAAGGGGCAGGGAGCAACGTGCATTTTTAAGCCAGGACACAGACACACAATTTCCCACACTATGACTTGGGACCCATAGATCATTTTAAACTACAGATTGCTTCCTAAAGCCTGTGAGATCTCAAAACTTTGGCATCATTAAAAGTCACTCAATTTCCTTCACCTCTACTACTGTTCAGCTCAAAAGAAACCTCTGTGCACAGTTTATTTAGTGTGGCCTACGCACGGGGCAGAAGCGCATCCTTCCAGGGAAGTCTAGGGAACCCCAAACTCCACCACACACGGGGTGAGAGCAGTTGTACCCGTAACATCGTACACGGTGAGAGTAATCCAGGCTGCTTCAACGAAAACACTCCAAGAGCTCTGTGCTTCTGGCAGCCAGGCTGCCTCCTGGGCATGAATCCTCCCTTCCTGCAGCTTTTCTGCACGATCTCCACTTGCAGGAGTCCAGTGCCGGGGAAGGGGTAGGTACCGGCAACGGGGACAACGCAGATGGGACCGTTCACGCGCCCGCAGACGGGATCGTTCACGTGGAGAGGACCATTCACGTGCCCACTGCCGCGACCATTCACGCGCCCATGGACGCTACGAGGGGCAGTGGTGGCTCCTCTGTCCCCAGGGCTGCCTGCGCGCCCCGTCCCTGCCTGGTGCAGCTCCCGAACCCTCCGCCCCCGGCGCTGCGCATCCACTCGCTGTATTCATCACACGTGTAGTTCACAGGGCAACGGTTTAAATTTCACTCAATAACCTCCATCTGGGAGCGCTTTTCAAACACTCCCACAAGCACATTTCTCCCTCTCACCCGCACCCCCGCAGCGCTCAGCCATCTGTATGCTGGAAACAAATCCTAAAAAATTATTCTAAATTAAAAACTCATTTTAAAAGAAAAGTAGTATTAAGCTGTTTTATAAACATAATAAACCGCAGTAAGCCTTGGTTGCAATAAATATCCAACTCTTGCCTACAGCTATTAGAATCCACAAGCGTATTTTTAAGTTTGCTAGCAAACAGTATATTTATTCTGACCATGATTTGTCTTCTGTGGTTTAATGCTCGCTCATGTTTCTTTCATATGTTTACAGAGGAGGGGGAGAGAGGAGGGCGCGAGTGCAGCGTGTCCTGATGTGCTGCGGATTCCTGCAGCCCCAGTGGCTCTGAGGGGCTCCACCTGTGCAGAGCATGGGCTGCCTGCGCCTCAGGACACCAGCATCAAATGGACACGTCCTTTCGTTCCTCCCTAATTCCCTTCACTATCGATTAAGCTTGGACGAATTAGTTGAGAAAACAGGAAGAGGAAGAAAAATTGCACTCCCTACCTACCAGAAAGGTCTATTTGCAGTATTCTATTGCAGGGGTATTGCTAACATTGAGCAACTGGTGATACATGAAGGAGGGGTGATGTAGCAGAGAACAGCAAGGTGATAACATCAATGAGCCACTCCATCAACGCAAAGAAATCCAAGTTAATTCCTTACTCCTTTGTTTGCACAAAAAAAAATCCCAATTTTAACACCCCAAAGGAGACAATGTACCGCACCAGTGTTGATTTGGTGGTCAATTCGGATGATGGCTAGGGACATCATCCCTTTCCCTCACAGCCTGCTGCGCGGCTCTGCTCTCAGGAGGGTCTCGCAGGCGCCCATGGCAGCAGGGCCGGTGGCGGAGTGCCGGGACAAGCACCCACGGCTGCGGCTGCAGGCAGAGCTGCCTTCCTCCCTCCAGCCTCCGCTTCAGGCATTTTTATTGTGGCTCCAGCACCTGATATCAGAAAACTCTGCATATGGCTATACTAGGATTAAAATGAAATAAAAAAGCACAACAGTTGATTTGTATCAGATGTGTTCAGCTGCAGCTTTCTAAACACACGCGAACACGCGCCAGCCAACGCCATCGAAAGTCCTGTCAACGTCTACTTTTTAACCAGATGTAAAAAAACATCTGCACGCAAAAGCTTGTGCGGAAACAGAGCCTTACGCTGGGAACGCACGCAGGCCTTGCCAGTCTCCCGCACGGCTCCGGGCGCTCACAGCGAGCCTCGCGCCACCCGGGAACTAGGCATTTTCACTCTGTTGTGATGTGACCAGGACGGAGCTGGTCATCCGAGAGGAAGGGCCCATTTACTGCAACCCCCCAGAGGGCTTTGTTTGATTATATACTTCAAAGGCTTCCTTGGGCACATTAAAAAGAAAAATCAATGCAGTAAGGTTAACTAAAAAGCTATTCCTTCCCCCTTTAAAGACAATTACATCTTGCAAAGGGTGAGTAACCAAGAGAAGTTTGATTTCCATCTCCTGGAGTTTATTAATGCAGTCAAGCGTTACCCGGAGGCGAGGAGAAGGGGAGTGACGGGAGGCAAAGGTGTCATAACGAAAGCCTGAGCTGAAGGATTTACAAGGAAGAACAACAAACATCCTCCCTGGGAGTTAGTGAGTAACGCAGCAAAGAATTACAGTGCATAAACTAAGGTTGCATCAACAGCCCCATAAAATCCCACCACCGGCTCGTGGAGGACAGGCACCCTGCAGCACCCTTCTGCGGGCGCAGAGGAGCAAAACCAGCGGAGCTTCCCCTGCAAGCACAGGCACAGCACTTGGCTGGCAGGAAAAGCAGAGCTCTACGCGGTCCTGCAGCCCCTCCGCCGTCCTTAGCAGAGACTGCAGCCAAGTCTTTATTGACACTCGCTCCCTCGGTCCCCATGGGCGTCCATGACCACGGTGGCCATGATGGAGGAGAAGCCTCAGTGCTGTCCATTGTGAGGTCACGGTCAGCATCCCCTCAGGAGGCAGGAACAGGAGGTGGCACAAGGAGAACACTCACCCTCCACAGAGACCCTGCCGCTTCGCGGCGCGACACCAGGGGCACCACCCCCGGCACCACGGCCCCTCACTCCAGTTCTTTCACTTGGCCATCTCTGCTTTTCTCCCCTCCGCAACGCGAAAAAGCTCCCAAAGCAGCAGCTGTGCCTGTCTGGTCTCCATCACTGCTCTGAATGCCTGCAAATAACCAAGAGAAGCGCCACGACGGCGCTCGCACACAAGCAGCAGGGCCGCGCGGCCAAAACGAGGGCACTCCAGGAGCGCGGGAACTCCGCTGATTTTGGCATCCAGGAACGCAGAGGATGAACTGGGCACCCAGGCGGCCTCGCGGGAAGGCCGGGATCATCGGCCCTGTCGGCAGGGCTCACTGAGCCTCTCCACACGCTGGGGCCCGCACGAAGCCCCGGAGCAGAGCGCCAGGCAGCCGCTTGAACGGACTCTCCCAGAGAAGCTTCCAGAAGGAGAGGGCTCCAAACAGAACTAAAGAGTGCCATCTGCTGCAGGAAGCAGGAAGCCGCGAGCGCAGCGGCACAGCCCATGCTGCGCTCCAGCCCTGGGCTGCGCGGGCAGGGCCGAGGCGCCCACGGCATCTGCCGCTCTTGGGGCCACACGGGGCAGGGCTGTGAGCGGATCTGCCACCAGCACCCGCAGACAGCAGAGAGTGGCTGGCCTTGCCCTCGGCCTTGCCCTCTGCTCCCGCTGCCGATGGGCGACACGGCCCCTTGGAGGTACCTGCTTGGCAGTGCCATGGTAAAGCCCCGCAGCGGCGCATGCCGCGGAGGGGCACGCGGGGGAGAGCACTGCTGACAGCCCCATGGCACCGCAGCAAGCAACACAGCGAGGGCCACGCAGCGGGGGACGTTCGTGGCAATTGAAGCCAACAGAGGCCCTTCCCCGGCCCAGGCGAGGCCTGCAGTGAGCAATGTTGCTGCCACGCGCGAGGCGAGGAGCTGCTGCCAGCACCACAGGCCCATGCTACTGCCAGCGCGCCCAGCCTGCAGCACGCACGGGGCTCTCCCCAGCATCCCCCTGCTGCCACCAGTGGCAAGGGGCCCCGTTCGCGTCTCTCCCTGGCACCTTCGATCCCTTCTCCCAGCCGCTCACAGCAGCAGCGAGGGAAGTCCTCGCGCGCAGCCTGCAGATGGTGCTGCCGGCCCGCGTTTCCAGAGTGCCATCCTGCCGCCTCCATCACAGCCTCCCGCAGCCTCCCAGCTCCGTGGGCCCGCAGGAGCCGTCGGAGGCCACGAGGAGAGGTTTCAGGAAGCTGCTTTTTCAAGGGGATGAAGGGTATCATCTCACCCGCTTCTTGGGTACCGTCATCGCGGTCATTACAGCCACGTCCTGTGGCTCCCCCTCACAGCACAGCAGGTGCTGCAGGTGCAACAAGCTCCAGGAGAAAGAAACAATACAAAATCGCAGCGTCCCATGCACCAGATTACGCACCATGATGTTCATAAACAAAAGGAAAACACATGATTCTACTATACAGGAAGAAAAAAAATACAGCATTTGGTGATTGCACTCCTGTAAAAATCCTCCACAAGTAACAGCCACCAACGCTCATTCTCAAACTGCAGGCGCCGCAGCATCACTCACAGAGTGCAGCAGCCACGGGCTGCTCTCCAGGCAGGGAAATCCAGGGTGTTGGGGAATCCTCTTAAACCGCTCAGCAGCTGCACAAGCTGAGCTCCCTTATGGAGCCGCTCTTACGACTTTATCCTACAAGATGCCATGTGCTTCAGTCCAGCAGTATCCTTCAGGACAGGCTTAACTTCAAATACCTGGAGAGTTTCGTTGCAGTTAATCATGCTGCTCAGAGGCTTAAGATTAAGCACATGCCTAAGCGTTCTGTAGATCTGGACAAGAACTTATGGAGATGAAGCCTTTACTCCACAGCCGGAGTGTACAGTTAGCTGTTCAAGTGAAGACTTGGACTTCAGAATTACTGACAGAAATCTGACATCAGATGCAAAAGCTTGAATGGCCACTTGGTTTCAAAAGCCTAAGTTTGGGCTGTAGCAGATGCAGAGATCTGTTTATGGCAACCAGAAATTTAATAAATGGAAAATGTTCAGAATTCTTTGCTTTTCTCTCGCAACCTGTTTTACAAGCTTGGAGCAAACAAGTCTTGTAAATGAGGTTTATGCAATGCTTTGTAAAATGGGGCTAAAGCTCTGAGAGACACACTGATGAACTACAGTAATATAGGTCCTGATTCGCAGTTATATAAATCTGGTTTCTTCAAATGCTGAAGACAAAAGCACTAAATTGCTCTGCAGCAATTTGGATAAACATGATACACTAGTAATAATTAAATTGGCAGTGGTTTTCTTTTAGCTGTCCTATTTTAAAAGCAACTAATTTAACTTCTCCCCAAATGTTTGTTCTTGTCCAATGTACAGAAAAAGCAGTAAAACAATGATGACAAAGGGTTCAGCTCAGTAGCACAGAGAGTCCCCTCATTATTAACATGCATCTCTGTGCTTAAAAAAGAAATGCGAGACTTAATCCAACAGAAATCATAAGCATGTTCCTAGCTCTAAAGAGAAGTCCAGCTTCCTTAATAAGAGCTTCCAGAGCCCAAAAAAGATATATTGGCGCTGGAGTTAATACTCTTAGCACCCTTCCAAACAGTATGAAGAACAATAAAAGGTGCCACAAACCATCTCCATTTAGGAGAGTTACAGGTCTTTCAAAAAAATTTTTTTTTCCATAATCAAGGCATGAGATTTGTCGACAAGACACGGAAGGACTCAATTCCAGACGGAAGCAGCCTGCAGGAACGACGGTGAACAAAGCCTGCCACACTAACGGCATGAGACCCGCACCGCTTGCGGTGCCAAATGGCAGTGAGAGGAGAGCAGCACGCGCTCTCCAAGGGCAAAACTGAATCTGGGTTACACTGGGATTATGACAGAACTTCCTCCGACGGCAGCAAAGCGTCGCTCAAGCCTGTGCTCACCTCCCCCGGGGACTGGAGCCGTTATTAAACCTGCTTCTTCTAACACCAGTTGCTGGCGGGGGTCAAGTTTGCACAGCAGCTCAGGCAAGTGCACTTTCCCCCTCGGATCTGGGAGTTTCTTCACGTATAAAGGAATGTTGTTAAGAAACAGCTCCGAGCTGGGCAGAGTATCTTCAGGAAGAGCTTTGCATGGTCATATCTGCAAACAAGCAAGAGATCTGCTTGTTCTGTGAGATCTCTTCAAAAGACTAAAGCCTTTCGAATGCCGTAATTGCCTTCACACGACTTTTTCTCACCAGAGAACATCTCCAATTATCTACACATGCACAGACGCTTTCTTTAAATGCAACTGTCCTCAGGCTTCATTCCCAAGAAAATGGACAGAATTAACTCTCCCAACTTAAAAAAGGGGGGAAGCAGAAGAAGAATTCAGTGCACATGTGGAAATGTTTCTCGGGCTCTTTATGGCCCACAGAGCTCATTTCCCACGGAAGGGGCAGCAGACTATTTTTAGATAAATGCTAATGAGGACGGCAGCGCTTTCTTCACTCTGGCTGCTGCTATTATGCTGAAAGGGAAGGTCAACAGCTAATAAACCCAGTTAACAAGCCATTCTGAACTTCACTTCAGCTTAACACTCTTCAAAGTTGCAGTCATTAAATCCATAGGCTATTAGGAGCTGCCCTCCTGTTTTCGCTAGGAACGCAGGCAAACTTTCAATGTAGCCATTAATTGAATTAACAGACTCTAATCCAATTTGATGTAGTGTAAATTGGGAACCACACAGCGGCGAGGACACGCACAGAGGAGTTTCCCCTCTGCAGACAGCCTGTGTCCAGCTACTTGTGTCACCATTTCAGTACGCCTCCCGCGAAGGCTGCTCTCACGTGCACAACCCGTAACATCAACCGCTCTTCCATACCGATGGAGCTTTCTACCACACGACACAAAGGCACCTCTTGCAGATTAATAACCTGCTTCAGTTTACTCATACAGCCTGGTGAGCAAGGATCTCAAAATCTATTGTCACCATTGAATTGGTGGCAATTACACTTCTTTGAAGTAGAAAAATACCACATGCGCTTGGCAGACCAGGCAGCCAGAGTCAAGAGATGCTGAGCAGGAGAGGTGAGCTGATGGAGAAGCAGAAGCAGAGCAACAGCTCTTCTGTAAGCAGTGCGGGTTGGAATCTGCGGCAGGCACAGCAGCCCGGGTGCATCACCAAACCGCTGATGGAAAGTGATACAATCTTTGAAAACATTTCTGTGTTAAGACCTGCCTTTAAAAGGACAACAAGTGCATCAATCTGCAACAACATGCACTTCAATCTTCCAAAGTGTAATGGCAATGGAGTCTGACGCGCTCAGCCAGCCACCCCGGCCCAAATTAGGGAGGCCCCGTTTAACGAACAAAACCGAGCTGTCAGTCCTCAGCGCTGCTCGCACGCACGTGGGAACGTTTAAACTCCAAGCCTGGAGATCAGCTCTTCTTGGAGCCTGCAGCTGGGCACAGCCTGCGCCGCTGGGGCCACGTGCGTGCCCTGTCCAGATGGCCCCGGCGCGAGGGGCCACGCGCAGGCTGCAGCGCCCACGGGCTGCTGCCCCGGCTGCAGGACCGGCAGCGCCCAGGCCTAAGCCCCCCGGCCAAAGCAGCCGGTCCACCCGGCCTTTACCACATACCTGCAAGAGGCAGGGAGCCCCGCTGCACCCGAGCACGAGCCCGGGACATGAGCAGCTCCCCAGCATCCTGGGGACATCCCAGGGGAGGCGATGGAGTGATCCAAATACAATCCAAGGGCCAGGAAGCTACGACATAGTTAATCCACACACAAACTGGCAAGACTAGGACAGAGATATGCTAAGTCTACAGAGACCTTATATATATATATATATATATATATATATATATATATATATGTATTTAATATTAACCTGCATAATAGGCATTCTCGCACACGACAAGTGAGGAGATCCGAGCTCCCCTTATCGCAGACAGGAAGACATAAAGCCACAGTCAAAATGGAAGAGGACATCTGGAGAGGAGAGCACACGCACATTCAAACCCGCGGGTTCCATCAGGAACAGGAAAACACAATGGAGCTTTAGAAATAACTAAATACAGTAATTTTGGCTCGGCTGTAATTAAGGAAGAAAAAAAAAGCCTGACTTCTCTCCATCCTTTACAGTCGCTGTTCAGTGTCACAGCGATATTCAATTATTCCATATAAAGAGTGTTTATTTTCTTTTTCACATTATTATTATATTATCCACTGTTGGTATTGCTGCAGGCTGAGCAGTGAGACAGGCCCCAGCCGTGGCCGAGACATGGCGAGGACACACGGCGCACAGAGTCCCCGAGCAGCTTGCTGTCAGCATAGGCAACGTGTAGGAGAAAGGCAAGGCTGTATTTTTATTCCATGGGTGGGAAAAGGAAGGAAAATGGGGCGAAAATATAAAATAAAAATACTTTATGCCTGATTTCACGTGCAGGTGCTTCTGTTGAGTGTCTGCAAGCAGCTCTCAGTGGCAACATGCCGCCTCCACTGGCTTTGCCAAATGGAAATGGCACATGCAGTTTTAACCATTTGAATATATATATATATATATTTAAATATATAAATTTAATATATCAATTTATATATATATATATATATATATATATATAAATCACCTTTTAAAAGCCCACAATTTTAAAACAAGGTGGATAGTTTGGGACTAATGTTGTTGTCACGCAGGAAAACCTTAACAGGATTGTCAGGATACAAAAGGATGGGAGAAGCTCCAGCTGTACAGCAGCTTACACCGCGAAAAACGTGCTAATTCATCCGTGTTTTGGGATTCTCTGCATTACAGCAATTTGCACCCCAAAATCTGAGCAAAATCTTAGGAGACATTGCAAATGTAGTGCAGCCTCAGAAAGGACAGGCAAGTATCACTGCAGCATGGTTCCATACGTACAGGTGGAAATGGGGAAAAAAAAAATAGTAGTACTCAAACAGGAGGATGGCCGGTCTTGCAGAGAAGGGCACAGTAACATCCAGTGGCTGCAAGCAGAATGTAGAAAAAAAGAAATTGGACTCTAAATAGGACACTTATGTTTTAACTGTGAGGGTTATTAACCACTAGATCCACTTCCCAGGGACTGCAGTGGATTCTCAATTACTGGCAATTTTAAACGGAGACCAGATTTATTTATTTTAAAGACAGGCTCCAACAGGAATTAATTATATCAACTCCTGCTGCCCACATTGTACAGGAGCTCAGACAATGCTCCAAATGCTCCACGTGGGAATTCTGACCTCTAATGGGATCAGAGAGCAATCCAAAAAAAAAAAAAAAAAAATCTGGGATGGAAAAATCCAAGAAGAAAATACAATTTCAGTTGTGCCTGTGCCAGAATGGGGGTAGTGTCGCTGCTCTCAAAAGGATCAACATCTTTCTGCAACACCGGAAAACAGGGCTGGGATCCCAGGAGCAGTGTGGGAGCCAGCCTGTGCAAAAGCACTTTGGAGCACTAGAGAACAGCACCAACTGCAAATGCATTCTGTTTGCACACAACGGATGCCAGAAGCAATTTTCTGTTCCAGAGGCTCACACCAAGCTCTTGCTCCATTTGGGGACCAGTTTTCCCAACACATTTTTGTTTTGGACAGGGAGCAATCAAGGAAGCCACCCGCTTTGGTTTAGTTTTAAGGCATTTCTGTAGCACAATAAAAACCTAGCATTAAACCATAAATCAGTGAGCGGCTGTACAAGCCCGCGGTGCCCCGTGGTCCTTCCCGGCTCTCCTGGGAGCTGCATCTTTGCATTTTCCATGCTGGGCAGGGACCCATCTCCATCACTAGCCTAAAGCTTTCAAGAGCTCTAGCAGGAAAGGCCGGAGGTGCTGGTGCCGCAAGCCCAAGCACATTATGAACTGTATTTATAGGACCTGCCTAGCCATTTAATGGGATCCTGAATGATTTGCTTAGGTGTTTACTTTTACTAAAAGCAGTTTATAACCTCTGCTCCACTCTCTGAAGCTCCTCTTAAATCATTCTGTAAATACATCACAGGGCAGGAGAGAGCAGCACTGGGGCTTTCCAGCGCTTTCCGCAGCCCGCGCCGCCAGCGCCACGGAGACGCCTCTTTGCTGCTCAGAACCCACACAGGGAAACCCGCTCTAACAGCTAAGGGCATTGCGGCGGGAACACGCAACCCGGGCACAGTGACACACCGTGCGCACGCATCTCGAGATGCCCTTTTGAAGGGATCCTGCAGTTTGGGTCCACTCCTGCTTCCTCTCTCTCCTTCCCCATAGATTAAATCAAAATTTGGCACCACTGCCCGACTCTAATCCATCGTCGTGCAGCTCTTTCGTATATCAATGTTTGACTGCTTTCTATGTAAAACAGGTCATTAAGCTAATCAGGAATTGACTACTACTACAAACACCTTTTGAATAAGGTCAAATTAAGATAAAAGTCCTTGCTTTCTGCGTCTCTCAGCAACAAAGACTATAACCAGGCTGCTAAACCTGCCATTAATGTCAGCGTGCAGATTAAATGTCATTAAAGGCAATTTGTCACTTACATACACACTTATCTCAATCTAATAATTACCAAAAGGTCAGGCAGATAAACCAGTGTGTTTCCCTCTGCAATACATTTCAGTTGCAGGAAATGACAGAATACGAGTTTAATTGTATACATGTGTATTTGTATATGAAAAAGTATGTGTCTGTGTGTACACACACACATAAAATTACATGCAGCCAAACAGAATAATGTATTTTACAGAGCTACTTGGGACCAGGCCTTACTGTGATGCCTGAGCTGTAAGCGAGCCAAATGCGCCGCCACCCCGAACGAGCGCAGCGGGGTGGCCTCGCGCCCCACTGGGGAAGCCCTGAGAAGCAGGTCAACAGGCACTCACCAAACTGTGCATGTGGCTGCACTAGGGACACTCACTGCCCCTCGGGGACTGCGGGAGCCAGGCAGGAGGTGCGGGGAAGCGGCCTCGGAGATGCAGCGGTCCCCCAAGGCGGTCCCTGGCCCGCAGCACCCCGCACGCCCACCACATGCGTCCCGCTGGCAGCCCCAGCACAGGAGAAAGCCAGACTTGGTGTTCTTTGGCCTCACTTCTCCACATTTCTCACAAGGCTCAAATTTGCTTTAAATTATACCTGCCTTGAGGAAGGCATAGGGAAAGGAGAACCTCGGATTCCCCACACTTGGCCATCATATCCCTCAGTGCACTGGGAAGATATTCTGAGTTTCTTGTTGGGCAACCCATTTTCCAGAGAGCTACAGGTTACAAAAGCAGGTTTTGGTTTCAAAAGCAGCCAGTGATTTGGGACATCTTGGGTCTTGGGTGCGTCTTACACAGAGTCAACCTCTGCATCAACATCATGAATCAATAAAAACATCTGGAGGAGGATCCATCCCAAGGAACCAGTTGCTTTTCAAGGATGGAGTTGGAAACTTGTTTTACATAGCCTAATACTTGTCTTGGAAAAAAATATATTTATTCCAAAAATGCATTAGCTTTTGCCACATATACATGAGTGACTTGAGGAAGCACTTGTAATTTTTTCTGGTGTCAGGTTTTGAAGACCACGTACAGGACTATAACCAATGTGAGCTGTGTTCCATAACACTTGTTTTGGCTGAGAAGATAGGCACGTGTCAACCTGAGAGACACCACCATTCATGACCCTTAAACACTCCATCCCAGAAGAGAAACAAGGACGACGTTGTACCAGACACAAGAAACACCATTACAATTTGCTGTAGAGTAATTGTATGGATTTATACACAGATTTTTTCCCCATAAAACAGGGGAAGAAATTGAAGGCTAGACCAAGGAAGCCTTGACTCACTTATCGTACTCATATTGCAACGTCTGAGGGTGGCAGTGGCTTTGGAAGGACACAGTTCTGTGTGAACAAGGCGCTACCCTGCAGCTGTGGTCAAGACTGCAGTGATTAAGCACTGTGATTAATTTAGTCTCAGCAGAATCAATTCCACTCAACTACAAATCTAATTTCCATAGTGGAGAGGACTCTGCCCCTTCCATGATCTGTGTGGTGCTGAATTTAGATCATTTCTCTCTCAGATGTATGTTTGGAGGGATCATAATGCAATTAACGGCTGTTTTGACAAAGCAAATGCGACAGTTCTATTTATGTGCTGCTGTTTACTTGGCTTACTCTAATCTAGCCTTTCATTAAGGGATATCTAGTTCCAGAACGCTTCTAGCATGAAAGCCGAAGGAAAGATCACCTGTGTCCAGCACAGCTCTCCCACTGGGCTGCCTTGCGGTAGGCAGGCCAGCTCCCCAAGCCTGTACCTCTCCCAAAAGTCAGCATCTTCCACGGTTTGTTCCTGTCCTTCTGAACAGATATGGTGATAAAAACCAGCACAGTTTGGTTAGGCCCTCCAAAACGCAATGGCCACCACCCATGGGGTGCATCACCAGCAAACCTTGTTATATTCATGGCCAATAAAAATGCTGGTGGATTCCCAATAAAACCAAGTCACGGGGCACAGCAGATCATTGTAATTTGCTCTTTAGCCAATATCATTATGCACTGGTTAAAGAGCAAATTATATCGAAAATGGGATTGATTCTGAAAAATCGCAGCCTAAGCAAAGGACGCCTGGATGAAAAAACCCAAGCCATTCCCTGCCGACTTTCAAGTTAAACCCGAACTTCCCCTCCCACCCACCCCGGGCTCTCAAATTCCACCCGTGGCGTTCTCGTGGTGGAGGGACATTCCCTCCGCTTGCCACCTCTTTATGGACACGCAAACAAAATAACATCCAACTGATTTTTTTTAGTTAAAACAAATAAATAAACCAAACAGCACAGGAACAGCTAGACACAGGTTTCTCCTATCCGTTTCAGTTCCAGCTGCTTCTTGAGTTTCACGTGCTTGGGAAGTCATGGGATGTTGCTGGATTACACATCCTTTTGAAGTCCCAGCTTTCCATCAGAACACTCAGTTCCAACATTTATCGGGATCTTAATTCTTCCAGTGAAGCACAGAACCCCCAGCCCAGCCCGAAGAAATCACTAGAGCTTTTCCTCCAACGAGACTGGGGAGGGTCCAATCACTCCCGAACCCGAGCCAGATTTTCTGGCCAACTCTGATCACATTAGGACCCTGCAGCATCTGCAAGCAGATTTGCACCTCCTGGGCCATCTTTTCGGTTGCTTCTCTCACCACACACTAGAAAGACTTTAACTTATGAGTTCAAGGCAAGGGCCTTGGCACATCCCGCACCCCAGCACGTGGCCCTTATCCTTTCAGGATTTGTGATTTAATAAATAAATAAATAAATAAAGCATTCCTAATGTCAGAAGCTCAGGCAGCCAACAAGAAACCACAATTTCTCTGTAAACACTTGATTTTAACCGCTTTGTTCTGCTAGCTCATCCCATATATTCCTCCTGCAAACCATTTACCCAGCTCTAGTAGCAAAATCAACCTTCTTTTGGTGAATGCAGGGACAGGGCAGGCAGCTGTGGGCCTGCACAAGTCAGACGGGAGATCATGAAGCACTGCGAGCTCGCAGCGACAGCATAATGGACGGCACCTTCCCCGGCCAAAGCATCCAAAGTTCCACAGGAACTTCAGGAAAAACTTCTTGACAGTGAGGGTGACAGAGCACTGGAACAGGCTGCCCAGAGAGGTTGTGGAGTCTCCTTCTCTGGAGATCTTCAAAACCCGCTTGGACGCAGTCCTGTGCCACGTGCTCTAGGTGACCCTGTGTGTGCAGGGGGGTTGGACTAGATGACCTCGAGAGGTCCCTTCCAACCTTAACGATTCTATGATTACTCTAAATACCACAGCCACGGGCGCCGGAGGAATTCAATCCGCTTTCTGCAGAAAGCCAAATCCTCAAAAGCCTGCTCTGCCTGCACCTCCTCCAGGCGGCAAGCGCACCTCCTCTCCCAGCTGGGACACGGTATTGCAGACAAGGCCCAGCCGGGGCCAGAGCACGGGCTGCCTCTCGCTTCGCCTTAAGCCAGCCCAGCACTCAGGCCAGCTGCGAGAACCACAGGCCTGAGGCCTCAACGGCCCCATACGCAGGAGGAGACGGGAGACGACCCCCCCGAAACCCAGCAGACAAGAAGAGACGGAAACGTCGTCGCGCACGAGACATGGCCACGTCCTGCCATCACGGGGGATCAGAGACCCTCAGAACGAGTGCTGAGGCTGTCACTTCCAGCGAGCACTGACCAAAATCCTGCACAAGCTGCAGAACTCTTCAGGGCTTTTACAAGACAAATTTCAGTAATCTCTTTAAGTGCTTCTTTGGAAGTGAGCACGAACTTGCCAAATCCTGGATAGCTGCAACGCAAGTTGCAGGAAGGGCTCGAGGGTTCACTTGGGAAAGTACTCCATGGTCTTAATATTCCCCAATATCCAGTTTGGAAGCTGGATAAAGACAACGTGAAGGAAGGGGACAAAGACAACGTGAGTATTACAGGGCTTCCCAATTGTGATGAAAAGAATAATCCTACACAGGGACCAAACTCTGATTTGCTGCTCTTGTATTTTGAGGGAAACTGTTACTACTGGTTTAACAGTGCAGAGCAGAAGAGTCTAGAAATACTCCCTGCAAAAGCAGCCTCTCTTATGGCTTTTCTCTAATTCCATCCCAAAGTAACAAGTGCTTGATCAAGAGCAAAGGCGAACAGCATTTCATCAGAAATAAAGGGACAAATTGAACAGAGGAGAGAACCTAGTCCCAGTCACAGCCTGGAGATGGGAAGCAAAGAGGATGTTCCTGAGCTTGGAGCCGGGTAGTGCCTCAGGAACCTGATCCCGTGGGGCTCTCAACCTCTGATTTTCCCGCTGACAGCTGGAGACGGCAGCGCTGGTAGCAGAACTGACAGAACGTGGACTCCATGACGGAAGGAAAGGGAAAATAAACAGTGAACCCCACGTGCCCCACTACTTCGGTAGTCACTGCTCTGAGAGCAGCCACACGGTTACACACGGCCCGCGCAGGAAATCACTTAGAGCAAACGGTCCTTGCACGCGGGGAAGAGGATGCTCTTGTCAGAGAGGCACCGGGGCCCAGACGGCCGTGCCGCAAGGACAGAGCAGGATATGAACCCCAGGCCGGGTCCCGCCGGCTCCCTGCTCTCCCGCCAGCGCTCGTGGCAGGACCCAGCACCGCGCAGGGCCCACGCTCACATTGCAATCTCTGTACAACAGCGTGGAGAGCAGCAAGGACGTCTAGAGCACTATGGGAGCTGTAACAGCCATGGATGAAGTAGACTCCACTCCTTGAGTTCCCATTATCCAGGGGAAATTCTCCTGCCCCCTTAGGGCAATTATGTGCATCAGTGGGTAGGAGATTGGCCCTCAAGATTTTGTGTCTGCTTTTTAAATCCCATTAATTTTAATGCACTATTCCCTCCTTCACTAAGTTTCTGTGACGGGCTACAACAAGCGACGCATTTTGGTCTCCAGCCTGCAGATTTTAGAGGTTTAAATACACGACTTGCAAGCAGCCGCATCCCCTTTCCAAAACCCCACTCAGAGCACTTTGGGTTTGAACCACACGGTGCCTCAGGACTAATTAAGCTCACTAATTAATCCCCACTCTCTCTACCTCTGTGCTGCGCTACCGCTCGAGGACTGCAGGCCGGAGCGGGGAGCAGAGGCGGCGGTGCAGAGGAGCCGACGCCAAGGGCTTGTCCTGACCCGCTCCTCACGGCCCAGCGCGAGGAAGGCCCTGCCACAGGCCAGGGAGGAGGGGGCTGTCACGGAATCTGCTCCTTCCACTTCAGCACCTGCAGCTGCCTTCAACAGCCTGCAGAGTTTTTAATCTTTAGCATTACGGTACCATCAGAAGGGCAATTTTCCAACGCTGCAAAGCAGGTGAAAATCAATGGCAATAAAGTAATTACGAGTTTTAAGTACAGCTATTTTATTAGACATAGAAGCCAGTGTCATTTCTTTCCAGGTGTAATTTTAATTGCATGGAAATTACTTACAGCAAGCCCCATTTTAGCTCCAGGAAGACCAAACAAAAATGTACTTTTGTTCTACAGCACCTTATTAAAAGGGGAAAACCTTTAGCTAACGGGACCAGGTGCATCAAACCTGGAGGAACACAGGGATGCTACAGCGCAGCCCGACACAGCAGGACCCCGGGACAGGGAGCGCGGAGGCCTCGGGAGCGCGCGCAGCTCCATCTGCGCAGCTCATTTCCGAAGGACACGCGAGCGGGTTGTGCTGCTGGCACCGCCGCCTCCCCCTCGCCCAGGACCGACCAGCACGAGCAGCGGCAGGGCTGGGGACGGTTACGTAAAGGTAACGCGTGGAGCGCTGCAGAACCGGGGAGGGGGAGCATCAGAGAGCTTGCACCATCTGTCTGCGGAGAAAAAAACAACAGCTGGTGCAAGAAGGCGCAAGATGCCAGCCTCGCAAGTGACAAGATGGGAAATGACAGGAAACAGCTTTTCACTCTTGCAACAGCAAAAGAAACGTACAGCCCGTGTTCTCGTGTTTGAAAACCTCCAGATGCTGCCCTCTTCTCACATTTCCATATCTTTGTTCATGCAACATCTGAAAGCTTTTCTATTTTTACAGAGGGAGGGAAAAAAAGCACAAAGCCATCAGATGTATATGTTTCTTTCCCCCTTGCAAGAGGATGCTGAATGCATTTTAATCATGATCCTAAGACAAAAAAAAACAAAAAGAAAAAAAGAGAAAAATCAGCAGTATTTGATGTGAGGAACCTTTGAAACTTTCTCCTTCTCTGAAAGAACTGAAATGCATTTGGCTCTTACAGAGGTTGTGCATGACAAATATTAGCTTATCTGGAGGATGATCAGGCCGCTGGGCTGATCCATGGCCGTACCGAGGTTCAACGTAAACGTTTTGCTGAGGTAACAAACTTCAGCTGAGGCAACAGCAAATCCCCGTGGCCGGGGCTCCCAGATGCCTCCCGATTTTAGGGCTGTTGAAGCACTTGACACCGAGCCCCTGTGCTGACCATCAGAAGCCCCAGTGTTTCTGGAAAGGGCATCTGCAAAGTTGCCAAACGAAGCTGCACATTCAGGGAAAAAGCCACCCAAAAGCCTCCCGCAAGCCTCCCGCCACACTCACAGCCATCTCTGGAGGAGGCATCGTGACTATTCAGAAACATTTAGGGAATTATGTGATGACCTGACAGTTAGTGACCCCGAGCAACACTGCAAGGTGAGCGTCACCAGGAGGAGAACGGAGCCGTTGGGCAGAACACGGTGAGCAGGGCGCAGGGACGTGGACGGACATGGCAGGACCGCGTGGCGCCCGCCCCGCGCACACACGGCCCAACGGTTCCGTCTGCACAGCCACCCCGTGGCACAGGGATCCAGCACAGCCGCCTAGCCAGGCCGCTGAAGGAAGACCCTGCAGCCTGATTTCCTGGGTGCAAATCAAGGTGCAGCAGCTCCCGGCATCACCCAAGGTCACACAAGAAACTAGAGGAAGAGGCAGAGAACTGCCACTGTTTTTCCTTACGTGGCCTTGAGCTCTATCCAGTAGTTAATTCTTCACAGAGAAACAGTTGGTCTTTCGAGACAGAAACCACGTTTTTGAAAGACAACCTTATTGCATTAGCAGCAGCCTATGCGGAGCGAGCGGTACCATAAAAAACACTTTAAGCATCATTGAGCAAGCCAGCTTAGCGAGAATTTACTAGGTGCTGTTTATCCCTACCTTTGATTCTCTACATGGTCTCTACAGATCAGAGTACTTAGAAAACATAATTATTTTAATTAGGGGTAATTCAATTAGGATATCTTATTGCCAACAACAACTTTGCTAATAAGAAATGAACACACTTGACTTTTCTCTTTTTCTTTTTAATCTTACCTTTGGGGACTCCCCGACGCCTCCCAGCCGGGAGGTATTGCTTTCGCTGCTGCACTGCCTCTGGAACGGTCTCATTCAGTGTGTGCTTCAATTCACCCAGGTCTCCTTTGCTGCCGGGGCAGAGGCCTGGACTGCATCCTGGGAGGTGAAGTCCAGGATGGGGGAAACAGGGAAGAGACCTCCAGAACTGCGAACTTCAGCCCTGGGTGGTGGCCAGGATTAAGCCCAGGAGCCTCTCGTGTCCTGAAGTCCCTGCACCCTGTTTTTTGATGTTTTTTTCCCCTAAAGCAGCAGCTTTGCATTAAAGAGCAGTAATCAGTTCACTGCAACAGTTGCCTCTAGGATGACTGAATCCATCCAAGGGTCACCATCACAGTGAACGGGGGATTCCTACGCTGCCAATGAGTCTCTGCTAACACTTTCAACACAGAAATGTAACTTAGGTGCCTTCAAGTATATCCTCGGTGAGCAGCAGGAGCAGCAGCAACAATATTTTCCTTTAATAGCACACGCCAGGTTATTTTTGAGAGGTGCTTGCTGTGCTCAGCAATCTTTGTGAACACAATTTGAACAGAAAGATGGGAGCCCCTGGAAGAGCAGCCCCACCAGCAAGGGCAGCGCTTGGCGGTCTCCAGCTTTCACCAAGCTGAGCTTCAGAAAGGGGGCAGCATCCTGCTCAAACCCCTCTAATGGAGCACGCCTTCCGCCCAGGAAGAGGAAGAAGCAGGTACTAATGCAAACAACAGTGACACTGGGCTAGAACTCGAGTGCGAGGTTTGGCCCATCTCCCCTGCATTACGTGGGTAGCATGGGTTGGTGTTGCCCCATGCACTGCAGCACCACGTGTCAACCAAACGCAGAGATGCTCAGCACGGGCACAATTCCCCTGCTGTGGCACCTGGGCCACACATTACCATGTTCTCCTCTACCAAATCATGTTACCTCAATGCGTATTTTTATGACACATATTATATACCTGCTAAACAGGGACAACTGTCAGTCACGTACCTTGCTTGCACCGTCCCTCCATCGCGAACCAGCCTTGATTTCCATCTTGACGAGCTGGGCAAGAGAAGCGCAGCCCATGAGCGGCCTCCCCGCAGAACGAGCTGTGTCTGTAGGTGCTCATGCTGCCTCAGCTGGCGTGGTGGGAGGAACGGAGCTGCCGGGGAGGTCTGCTTTAACGCCCCGTGCCCCGGCCAGAGGTGACCCGGCCCAGCAGCAAAGGGTCCTGCGCCCCAAGGGAGCCTTGTCTGCCGGAACGGATCTCAAGATTTTCATTAAAAGCTTCCACTTAGCGTTTTTTAAGCTGACATAAGTAGCAAGAGTTGTAATTATGGAATCTCCAAAAATAGACTCAAGATCATATTAATAATGATATCTTTTTTTAAAAAAAAAGTCTTATAATCTTTAAAAAGAAATGTTGTAATGAAGTCGCCAAGCAACTATATTTGTCTCCATGAAACAAAGCCAAATCTGCAGATAATTGCAAATAACTCATTTCCCAGCAGACTTTTGTGTTTTCTGTGTGCCAATTAGGCTCACAGAGCTCGAGCTGCCCCTGCACGCGCGGCCACGCGGCGGGGAGGGCAGTGCTCGCAGCAGAGCGGGGGCCGCACACCCCCACTGCGCATCGAAAGGGAGCTCCCACGTGTGTCTGGAGCTGCAGCCCTGGAGAACGGGAATGGAGCGAGGAGCCCTGGGTGCTGCACAGTTAGAACACGACTTCCAGCTTGGGAAAGAGCCTCCTGGGAGAATTCCCAAAGGGACTTGGGAGACGACGATTCCTGCTTAACAGATGTCTCCACACTCAAATCCACATGTGCAACCCAGCAGCCACTTCTCTAACTGCATTTTCTCCCCATAAGCTGCTCCCAGCTCTCGGCGGCCCCAGGAATGACGCTCAGGTGCTCACATGCCCCTATCTGGCCTGTGTCACATGCTCGTCTAGATGTCCCTGGAGGGCTCGCAGGCTCCCCGAGGGGACGTGGCAACGCAGCGCTGGAAAGCAGAGCTGAAGGATTTACGGGTGAAGCTGCAGGGATCTCAGAGGGCCAGAGGTGCAGAAGTGCTGCTAAACACTCCCGCTTCAGCACCTGCAGAGCCACCTCAAGGGACCCCACTGTTTCTTCCCTCTTTAGTCCCCCCAGACTCCGTTTGCCTTGGCAGGGTAGAGCCTGCAAAGACCATACACCACGCGAGCAAGATCAAGCAATGGCTCCAATAAAAGCAACAGTAAAAATAGCCAGATATGCAACCTAAAAAGCTCCAGCGCGTTTGCAAGCAGCCCTGGCATCCGAGGGAGTCGCCTCGGCGGCCAGCAAGGCCGCAGCTACCAAAGTGCCCAGCACAGCCCAGGTGCAGGGCCGGCGCGCGCGGGCGAGTCGACTTCAGAGTGTGGGGGCTGATTGCCCATGGGAAGGGCAAAACTGAAATCTGAAATGTTGAATAGCCGAGATGTGAGGTTACAGCCCGGATTCAACTGCACCCTCTGCTCCTCTGACAAATGTTTCCTACGGGCCAGGCGCCCCAAGGCCTAAATACAACCGGAGAGAAAACACGAGAAAGCAGAGCTGAGCTTAATGGTAGCCTGAGCACTGGGACTTCCCGCTTTGAGATTTCCTCCCACTGCTGGAGACAAAAACCAGGTGCTAGAAAATCCCTATGCTGCTGAGTCACCAGGACATTTCCTGGCAACACTATCTCCGCTCCCCCTCCTCAAGCTATCCAGGCTTTCCCTCACTGCACCCAACTCAACTCCTTTCTCATGCCCGTCAAAAACTCCTGGCTCCACTTCCGCCAGCAGAAATCAGGCCAGCTAATCTGGACCTCTGCCACCGTTCCCTTCAGCTGAAGCATCTTGTTCTTCCACCCTTGGAGCTACTCCACCATCCCTCCGCACACCAAGCAGGATGAGGACCAACTCCTCCCGCCACGTCTAGGAGAACATCAGTGGCACCATGTTTATTTGGAAGGAGAGAGGCTGCAGGATCTGCACCTGCCCCGACCGGTAGCTACACGTGGCAGCAGGAGCTACCACGAGAGTCTCTAGCTTTGCTACTGGAAACCTAAGCTAGAGCCCAGGCAGAGGGCCCCGCTGACTGTCGCTTCCACCCCTGCCACAGGGCAAAGCAAGGGAGGCAGCAAGCGGGGCCAAAAACCCAACCCAATTCAACCCCAAGGCACTGTTTTTTAGGAAGAACCTCAAGATGGTGAAGACAAAAAAAAATTAAATGCTTTCCAAATGCCTCAATTTACCCAGCCATGCCCACAGTCATGAACCAAAACACAACTCCAGTCCAACAGCCACAAGGCAGGGGACACACAGGGATTCTCACGCCTGTGCAAACCCTCTTCCAAAAGCCAGGTCACCAAGTCCATGTCTAAAAAACTCACGTGACAACTTCAAATACCTGAGACAACAACACAAGTTTTTTCAGGATCATTCTAGAAAAGAAAAACAGATTGCATCTGTAATGATAGTCAGGTAGGTATTTCTTTTTCTTGCCTTTTTGGATTTAACAAAAGCCTGGTTCTCCCAGGCAAATTAAATAGAACGCAGCAAAGCATTAAGTCTGTACTCAACAAGTTTAATTACCGCATAAATGAAAGAAATTATTATTCATTCATGACATTTATTTCGGTTCCAGCGCTCACTGCTTTCACAGAGCGGGGATTCGGGGCGGGTGCACAGTTACTGCTGTATGTCCTCACCGGCGCTGGGCACCCTCAACAGAGCGGTGCCCGCGTGCTCGAGGAGGCCCCGTGGCACGCGCGGCTTGGGGCTTCTTTCACAGAGAGCTCGTTGGGGCACTGGCACGGGCAGGACCCGCTCCGCTGCAGCGTCGCTTCTGCGTCGCACACGCATCTGCACAGCGCGCAAACGCCAGACCACAGAAAGGAGCGAGAAGATGGCGTAAAACCAGCAACTCCTAAAAGCTGCTGACAACGCGACACCCTCCAAGGGCTGCGAGTGGCCGCCGCTCTGCCCTGCGTGCCCGCTCGCCTGGTGCCTCCCTGCGGCCCCGGGGAGCGGCTCTCGCCCGCTCTGTGCCCGGGAACGCTGCAGCTTTCCGGAGAGCTCAAGGCAAGTCACAGCGACTCGTTAAAACTCATCTTCCAAAAATAAGGTAATTCTGGAACTAATCATTCCTTTTTTTTTCTATCCCTCCAAGTGCCAGCATTTAATTATTGCACTCCAAGAGAAATTAGGCACTGGCGGAGTTGGCATCAGATTATTAAAATAATAATAATAATAATAAAAGAGCACTGCATAAGTTACCTATGAGAGATTACGTGGAGGCATCCAGCTACGTGGCAGGAAGGGGAGAGATTTGGAGGGGGGCACGAGTGAGGGAGCAAGGGCCCTTCCCAACCACATCCCACCTGCCCATTCATCCTGTTGAGCTGGCCAGCTAATACATCCTTTGTAAGTGGGCTACCATGGCTGACTAGCATAAAAAAGGCGTTTGCGCTATCCTTTAAAAGCCTCAGCTCGCGTGGGACTGTGCGGGATAAACACAGCTGCAGTTTCTTCGTTGCAGCGGGAGGTGCCGAAGGTCGCTCTCATCTCCTTCCCGATCCCCAACGTGCGGCTCCGTATTTGTTTGGAAGGATCCCAATGGGATCACCCCCCAGTGAGGGCTGTTAAAGCCTGTGCCTGGGGTTTAAGGCGGGATGAGATTGCTCAGCCCTGTCTGCCTGCCTGGCTGCCCTGCACGGACAGGGGCTGCCCCGGCTGCACCTGGTGCACCTCAAATCCCCCTTGCAGCTCCGGGCCGGCGCGCACGCGGGGCAGCCGCGATGCTGCTCTTGCTCTTTGGGGCTAGGGGAGCTGCAGCCCCTGCTCTGCTGCCCTCGGCAGCAACTGCTCCTCCTCCCAACGGGATGGGGCGGCTGCAGGGCGCTGCGGATCCACAGCCCCGAGTGCCACCCGGCTGCAGTGAGACACGCCTGGGCTCGCTGGCTCCGCTTCCTGGCCCCAGCACCTCCAGATCCTGCGCTGCCCGAAGAGTGGCCACGACCGAAGAGCGAAGCTCCAGGGCAGTGCTGGATGCTCCAGCCGAGGTGATGGATGAGCCACGTCTCTTCAGGGTCTCCGTTTTACACGGCAGAGGGGAACGAAGGCCACAGCTGGATCCTGAAATGGCTCCAGTTCTCTTTGCCCAGCACCATGGGTCCCTATGCCGAGTGCTGGAGCATCACACTCAATTACTGTCAATCCCTGACCAAAAACCCCACCAAAACCCGGGGATGCTTCCTCTGAGGATGAGACACATGCACCACCTCCAACGTCCCAGGCGGATGCTCCTCTCCCCAGCTTGCTGGCACGACCCGGTCTGACTTCAGCACCCCTCTACTCATCTCCTCACTGCAGGGCATTTCAGAAGGGGCCCCCTGGATGCAGAAGCCAGTGGGGTTTTCTGAATCCATCAAGCGATCAACGTCGGGGACATCTCAGCTAAGACCCCAAGTAACACACAAGCATTTTAATGTGCAGACAGAAACAAGTCACAGCAAATGGAGGCAGTGTGGAAACGAGCACCAAACTGTCTCTGAGAGGCGGTTGATTTTCTCCGTCCAGGCAGTGCTGCTAATGCATTTTAACATGATTTCAGGTTTAACTCTCACAGACTGACAACAGAAATGAATTACACTTCCAAATCTCTCTCTTTCAACTTGTCATAATCCAACAAGAAGCATTTCCTTGGCAGAGCTGCAATTGTTGTATTTTCCAGCTTTTCTGATTTAAGGTCTTTAATCTTTTTAGCCGTGAATTGACTCCTCTGTACAACCACTCATGGAAGAATCAGCCTTTGCTTGTCATGTGAGCTGCCAAATTCCTGGCACAAGAGGGAACAGATCCTAGATTTTCAAAGGAGATCACTGACAATCAGAGAGGATGCACTCAATACAACTGAGGTTTCAAAAATGCTGGACGAATTGGTAGCAGCACTGAAAAATTACCGAAGACTCAACAAGGCAACAGAAACAGGCCCCGTCTCTTCACCTCGCCCCTGCCTCGCGCGGGGCATCGGGAGCTGCAGACAGCGGGGCGGGAGGCTGCAGAGAGCACCGCGAGCCGCGGCCCTCCGCGCGGCACGGGCCAGGCGCAGGCGGCAGCGCGGGCTCGAGCCGGCCACGGCCATTAGCTGAACGGCAGCGCCCGACACCGGCCGCGGGGAAAAGCAAAGGAGGCGTTTTAAAGCACTGCCAAAACCCACAGATTGGACGTTTGCCTCCAAGCGCAATGTAACAAGGCAGGGTAGAGCTGCCAGGAGCAATGCAGTGATGCCATCTGAAAAGAGTGAGCAGTAAAGGAAAGCAACAGCCACAGAGCTTTTAGCAAATTCTTACTATTGTCACCAAGTAAGCATTTGCACAGTGGAGCATCCTAATTAATCTCTAAATTCCTGTCTTCTTTTTTTGTGTAGATCTGGAGGTTCAAGAAAGGCACACGGTTGTTATTGAACCTGGGTTTATGATACTGCCAGTGAAATCCTAGCCCATCTTCTAAGCAGATTAGGATCTACACGCACACTTCTGAACCTGCTGTGGTGCCGTGTTAGCTTTCACGGCTCCTTCCCAAAGGAATAAAATGACACCATTTAATTAGACTCCAACTCTCATCATCTGCCCCAGGCTGCTGAAGGGTTGCTTTGCAGCTCATTTACTCATAAACATAATTTAGACCTAAATGCTTATCCTGATTTTTCACCAGGGTGGTAGAGCCCTGTAATGCAATAATCCACTCCCCTCATAACTTTTTCTGGGCGTCTCCTGCAACAGAAATGCTGGAGCATCACCCTTGCTCACCTGCTTTTAGCCCAGGATGGTTTTGTCTGCTAGCTCCAAAGAAATGTCTCTCCCAAGGAATATTGCACAGATAATTATCAATCCCAGCCACGTTAGAGGTGGAGCAAATTGCCTTATTAATATAATACTAGGAATCCAGCTGTAATCCTGACAGGCCTTTGTTTTGAGATCTCTTGCCTCTTACTCACTTCCTTGGCTGCCCGGCACATCTCTCATTAGAGACAAAATTGTCACCTGCCCCCTCAACGTCCCGCGTGGCTGGGTAGACCTCGTGTCTTCTCTGCGAGGGGCGATTTACTGCGATACCGTTTTGATGGACACACTCCTCCTAGCACTCGTTACAACCCCAGGAGCAGGATCCCGCATCCAGGCGGGGCCGAAGCCCCGCGGCCCCTCTCGGGCACCAAGGCCGGCTGCTGCCCGGCACGGCCGGCCCCGTCGCTGCAGCGCAGCCCTGCGATGCACAAACTGCTGCTCTGAATCCTTCGATCTGCTCCGCTATTTGTGTAGCTGCTCCCATACAGTAATAAAACATTATTTTAACATACCCAGTGCTGTTTCATACAACCACTATCTTCAAATCTGCTAAAAGCACATATAAATATTTGATAGAGCAGACAATACTGCTTTCCCATGCAACTGCAAGCATTTTTTTTTCTTCCAAATAAATCCAATAAAACTCGATTATCTGATGTGGTCTGTTCTTATTCTTCTTTACAATTTTCAAATATTTGCAGTTGTAAGTCTTTCAAAGCTTTAATTTGCTTAAAATGATTCACAAGCACCTTGTTAATCTTTTATCAGTTTTATTACAAACTGTAAACAAAACCCAGTTCTTAAATAATTAAAGGACAGAACTAGCCCTCAGGCAAATGAAGTCCAAGGGAAAGAAAAAAATAAAATCAGAGTAAGTAAGTCCCTGCCTTTTTTTTTTTTTTTCCTTCCCCCTCCATCTACAGAACTGGTGAAAGCAGCTTCAGAACAGAAAATCACTCTGGATGAACAGATTGTGTGTGACATCCCCCGGCAGCCTCTCTCATCTCCTGCGCCTTTAATATGAATCTAGCTGCTACCTCCACATCACTGGTCACAGCGTTAAAGACACTGCAGGGTTGCGGAAAGGGCCGTGTCCCCAAGAGCCGCCTGGGGGGGATCCCTCGGGATCCGCACGCCCAGCCAGGCCTACAGATCCGCTCCTCTAGAGCCACAGGGCAACTGATCCTCCCATGAGTGCCATGGCACAGGGGTGACCATGCACCCCGTTCAGCCAAAGACCCCAGAAACCACGAAGAATAACACTTTTTTCTTCAAAGCTGAGGTTATTTCAATTAATAGCAATTTAGCTGCAGGAGATCGCCAGGCAGGGGTCAGCTGTGACAGCCTAAGGTGCAAGGACGACACGCAGGCCGCCTCCAAGGAGGAGCCAGGAGTCCCGGCATCTTCAGAGAGGCACCTCGAAAAGCACAACTCAAAGAAGAGTTTTGAAGAAGAGAGAACCCCCAGCTGCAGCCAGGTTTGCAGAGCTGCACTAGAAAAAAAAGTGCTCACTGCTACCAAGCACATTTCACGATGGTGGGTACAAGGTTTCGAGCTTACCCAGGTATTTAAAATTGTATTTCCCTCTTGTAACAAAACAGAGCGTTTCTAATGAAGCTCTCCAAAGCATCATGAGCTGAAGCCTAAGCAACTATGAAAGCAAGACTGTGTAAATTCTAATTATCTTTTGATGGCTACACTGCCATGCACACAAAAATGAATCTAAATGTGTTGCACACGCTTAAAAATGTGTAACGGGTGCATTGCTGGCCTACGCCGTGCAGTTCACCGTGCAGACTTCTTTGTGTTGTATGTTTTGTGCAGCGGGCTGTAAAAGTTGCTTAACAAGAAAACACATTCGATTAAAAATTTACATGAGAAGAGCGTAACGGGGCTTTTTTTTTTTTCCCTTCTTGCTATTCCACCTGCCAGGGGCTATTCCCATCAGCGTGCAGCCTTTCCTACTCTTACGAGCACACAGGAAAAAACAAGACAGAAGGCCCCAGAGCTCCGGACCTAGATCCCAAATGATGCACAGGAGAAAGCCGGCCAGGAGCTCCAGCTGCAGGAACCCCCATGCTCCTGCTTACGGCAAGGAGGCTCCGAAAGTGACACCAAGAAGCTCCAGTGGCTTCTGCTCTAGTGACTCCCCTGATGCAAAACACCAAGGGGAAAACTGGTGGCACCAGGACCCGCTCATGCCCGGCCACTGCCGCAGGCCCTCGGGGTTCTGGGCAGCTGCCCAGACAAGGGCCCTGTGGAGATACAGGAACTAAGACCAGCTCCTGGATCCAAGGAAGGAAAAGCAGTGCCGGAAACCTGTGCCGCACGCTCCGCGGCACGCGGCGATGGCAGCCTTCACTCCCAAACAGCAACGGGATTAGCAAGAGAAAAAGCCGAGCACAAACGTGCGGAAGGATTTAGCACCCTGCTCCTCACCTAGACCCAAACTGGAGCCCTCCCAAGGCCTGACCTGACTCCCGTGGACTGCCACAACTAGAAAAGCACCCGTTTTAATCCCAGTAAACCATCAAACAACATCTAGCCCAAAACACTCATTGTTACTCTGCAAACTCAGAAACGTGAGGCAGCTTTGCAGCAAGAAGTGGGCACACAACATGCCCTATGGGTACATGGGATGGCTCGCAGCCCACACCATCCCCGGCACGGGGACCCATCCGCCACGACCAACTGACGGCGCAGCGCGGAGGAGAGGGAGACCAGGCCAACGGCTCCAGAGCGCCCGCCTGCGCTGCACAGCTGTCAGCATGTTGCAAAATCTGGGCTCAAAGAACAACAATTTCACAATTTGGTCCTTGCAACAGCAAAACGACACCGAGATAACAGGGAGGAAAAAACAAATAAGCGAAACAAAAGCAACAGCACAACAGTGCTGTGCCAAGCTGGAAATGCCCAGCCAAAGTTCTGCCATCCCTGGCTACAAGGGGCAAGAGAGACAGATTGGGGCAGAACAAAACCCCCAAATTCTCCAAAAGCGCAGCGAGCCCGCGCCCGCACAGCGGCACGGGAGCGCTCGAGAGCACCACGGGGAAGGCTGCTGGCGGCGCAGCTCGCGCCGACAGCGTCGCCGGGCAGCGAGCGCCACACACCAGCGCCGCGCGCCCGAGGGCTGGAGGAGCCTGCAGAGCTCGGCGGGCTCATCAGGACAAACCAGGCACTAGGCCTTTCATCCAGAGCAGCTTCAGCCTTTACTCGCAGAGCGCAATCGGCACCAATGTAGTCTGCGAGTGGAACATTTGAAACAGGGACTCCCATTTACCATTTTGTACTGAGTCGCCGAAAATGACTGTAATTGAAAACTTTCCGCTGGAAATGAAGCCCTTGGAAGATTCAAAGTGCTTGCTTGTCCTTAAGGCTTTTTATTTCAGCTGTCAAAACTGTAAACTGCCTCTCATAGTAGTGGGAGTCTTGTGTTAGAGAAAGAAATAATATACCCTGTATCCAGGCAGCGGCTGTTTTAATCTAATTTT
Organism: Tinamus guttatus; assembly: GCF_059628265.1. Classification (NCBI taxonomy): domain Eukaryota; kingdom Metazoa; phylum Chordata; class Aves; order Tinamiformes; family Tinamidae; genus Tinamus; species Tinamus guttatus. The sequence goes on along the minus strand of NW_028288553.1, from coordinate 900,201 downwards.
CCAGCTCAGAATATGGCACTTCTCTCCCTTGGGCACTGCTAGGGACAGGCAAATTAAGCTTCACTTCAGCAATATCCATCAATGAACTTCAAACAGGGGATGGGGATTCCGAAGGACAAAGCAAAAATCTTTCAAGTTCTCAGACACCCCCACAAAGCTCCTCCGGACACGAACGCGGACGAGGCCAGGCCGCCCACGCCT